>NW_005841830.1:1014512-1015876 GCF_000455745.1 Alligator sinensis
GGCTCAAATCTCAATACAAATGGCGGGAAAACTCCTTTGCAGCGTGCATCACTAAATGCAAGAGTAATGCACAATGCAAAGAAGGCTACAGAACGGTGGGAAACACTTTTCTGCACGCGGGTTCTCTATAACAACAGAACACTCCGTCGTGCAAAAGAGCTCCAATTCGGTGGGAACATAATTTAGCGGTGCCGAAGCGCACACAATTAAAAATCCACAACTTTGGGTTGTGACATCCCCCTTTGCTGAGAGCATAGCTAAATTATGCTATATTCTATATTTAGGAACCTTGTTGTGAGTCATCCAACGAGCAAGCAAACAAACACAAAATTCGCTGTCCTGGAATTGAGTTACATAACAATTAAAACAATAATCAATACAAGCACATAATTAGATCCTCAGATTATGATATCCCCCCTTGTTGAAGGCAGAATCTGTCAATACAAGGAGTTCATCCTCCAAAGACCGAATCATACAACCTATATAAGCACACATACACATAACTAAATTCAAAACGAAGAACTACATGATCAGGGCTTCAGTAGGCGTCACGGCAAAGTCACACGTCAAGTCCTCGCTTCTATCAATGATGTTGTCCCTCTCAGGGCTTCTCTTTGCCACGCACTCTGGGTCCCGGATCTGTAAACAGAAACTTATAAAACAGATTAATGATCTTATCTAATACACAAAATTATTCTTAATCGCGTTCAAATTCCATGGCCATAAGATCTAGCCATGAGATTATAGCTTCATCAGATTCCATCTCAGATTCTTTATATAGCTGCTGTAACTCCGTCCAAGTACGAATGTGACTAGCAACTACGTCTTGTTCATCAGCCACTTGGTTGACCGTGACTGTAGGGCAAGCTACTTTTTTGGGAGTTGATGCCGTCAAAGGCTGGACTGCTGTCTCTGGAGTCATCATTGCTGTTATCACTTCAGGCAGGAGGGGCAGATGCACTCCTCCGCTTGACTTTCTCCTTTGTCGGCAGGAAGGCGTGGTCGATGAGGATGTCGCTGCGTCGCTAGGCGGGGTTGCCGGCGATGACGCTACGTCGATGGGCAGAGTCGCTGACCGGACTCTCGCGGGTTCTTCCGAAGCTCCTCCCTTCTCTTCCGGTTCTTCCACGCGGTCTCCCTCTTGCTCGGCGCCATCTTGGACTGACATTTTAGGCTTCTTTTTTTCAGCTGCTTCTTTGACCGTCCGAACAGCCACCTGCAGCTGGGCTTTTAAACTCAAATTTTGGTGCAATAAATTCATTACAGTACGAAAGTTTGCACTACCTTCTCCCCCCTTGTCGTACCATAAGGCCATTCTCTCATCTGCGGCTCGTTCCTCCGCTCTCAGGGTTTCGCGGAGCTCA
>NW_005841830.1:1016812-1021537 GCF_000455745.1 Alligator sinensis
TCTCTCTCCGTCTTTCTCTCCAACTTGGGCGGAAACCACCCAAGCCTTTTGTACGGCTAGCAAGCCAATAGCTAGCCGCCACGTGTGCCTAAATTAAGACCGGCCAATAATGTGGCTCAAATCTCAATACAAATGGCGGGAAAACTCCTTTGCAGCGTGCATCACTAAATGCAAGAGTAATGCACAATGCAAAGAAGGCTACAGAACGGCGGGAAACAGTTTTCTGCACACAGGTTCTCTATAACAACAGAACACTCCGTCGTGCAAAAGAGCTCCAATTCGGCGGGAACATAATTTAGCCTTGCCGAAGCGCACACAATTAAAAATCCACAACTTTGGGTTGTGACAATATGAAGTGCACCTGTATGAGTTCATATAAGTATGCACCTGTAACACTCCCGAGTGAAGTTTTGATGCTTTTTGTAGCTTTAATAAGTTCTTCAGACATATAGTAAGCTTTTAAGATGCCACATATTTTGATTTATATATATGTTCTTTAAGTAATATATGATCCAATGCAAAATTGCATTAGTGCAGCACCACTGTGAAGTCTACTGAGAAATAGGGGAAAATGGTGTTTGTATCATATTAGCTTCTGCTCTGAGCACCTGAATCTTACAAAAATAACTGTCTTGGTTATATCATTGGGCAGGTATTTTTCATATTTTTGATCCATACAAAATATGAGTACAATGAGCAGGAACAGAAGAGATGGGAAAAGGTTCACCTCTTGAGCTTTGCACAGTAACAAAAAAGGTGAAGTTGATTCAATGTTTTATTCATTCCTTGACCAGCTTTCATTGGTCAACAGTGGGTACATCTACACAAGACACTACATCACCATAACTATGCACCACACTGAGGTAGAATCAGCAGGAAAAAACTGTGATGCCGCAGCTGTGTTGTCATAGCAATGTGCTAACTTGGTATAGTGCATGGCTACAATGACCTAGCAGCTAAAAATAACCATGCACTGCATGGACTGTGCAGTATGGGCTGTTACTGCACCATCATTTAGTACTTCCAAAAGAAAGTACTAAATGACAGTGCAGTAACAATGGCATCATAGGGGCATGTGTAGATGCATCCAGTGTGTAGAAACAGATTCTAATGCCTTATGCAAACTTTTGTTGTCTAAATAGTTTGTTGGAAAAATGAGAAATTGTTCATTACTAGCAAAAACACCTCCATCTTTAAAAGCTTCTAAATATTTTCTACTTGAAAAAAAAATAAAGTTTAAAAATTATAGTAGGAAGTTAGTGCATGATTTTTGCTATATATTTTTAGAATCTCTAAATAGAGAATGTATGTTGAATTCATTTTTTTTTTAAATGATCATTAGGATTTTATTTTTAAAGATGACAGTTGGACATGAATAATTTTCAATATTCAAAAGGGGCTGGTATTAATCCCATAGCTTTATAGGCATTAACTTATTTGTATAATTGGATCAGAAGGTTGCATTTAACACAGGAAGAAATTAGCAGAAACTATAACTGCTCAAAAAGAGTGAACATTCAATTTTAATAAAAAAGGTTAAGTATTAAATGTATTTAAAGTATTACTGTATATATTATATGAGCTGTTCAATACACTGTAGAGTCTTTTAATGGTTATGGAGAAGTAGAACTTTGTAACTTGATAGCATGACAACACTGTCATTCCATTTTAATCTCTTTATTCAGTTAAATACAGTACACTGTAAAAATATTCCAAATAAATTATAGTGTAAACATCAGGATTATATTTTTTTCTGAAATGTTATATGCAACTATAGCAGTTGAATACTATTAGGAGACACTTTGGCGCTCTCAGCCTGAATATTTTTACTCTAAATCAGAGGTGTCAAATATATAGCGCACAGGCCAAAGCTAGCCTGTGGAACTATTCTCTTCAGCCCACCAGTAGTCCAGATGGCTAAGAGAAGCTGGGGGATATGGCCTGCCACAGAATTTGGGATCTTTGGACCATTGTAGACATGGCTATCAGTGGTGCTGCACCACTGCCTAAATGAGGACTCAAGCTACTGCCTGCCTTTGGACCAGCACTGCTGCCCAAGTGGACACACTACTATTGCTGTTAGGATTCAGCCAGGACATACGTGACCAGGCCTGTGGACAGGCCCTGAGGGTAACTAGGAGGTTCATAGGGTAAGAACAGAGTTTACTGGAGCTAAGAGGGGAAATCCAAGAGATGTAGTCTGAGATGTAAGCCAAGGTCAGGAGCCAGAGAACTGATGCAGAGTTCCAGGGAAAATCTGAGATCCGGGTCAAGGAAGCCAAGTTGAGTCAGGATGCCAGGAAAGCCAGAGATGGATCACCCCAAAACTCAGAGGGTTCTGCTAAGATCAGGGTCTGGAAAAGCCAAAGCCAGGTCAGTAGTCAGGATAACCCAGGAGAGCTGTAAATGCAAGGTTTGCAAAAACTGAATGATGCTATGCTAAGGCATGCCTGCAGCCTTAGGCTGCAGATGTATTTAAAAGGGGTGAGTGGTGCTTTTAGCTGCCAATCTGGTTGCAGAGAACTAGGTCAGCAATATTAGCCAGGGATCAGGGACAGGTGTAACTCACATGCCTAACCCAGCCAGGCCTGCTTTATCAGAGTCCCTGACAGTTGCTGGCCTGGGGCCCCATGGTCCTGATATGACCTAAGAAAAGGTTGGGTTTTTTTATATGCAAGCTTTCAGGCTCACATGCTCTTCCTCAGGCTAAGGAGAATGCAAAGACTGTAAAAAAAAATTCATCCAGGTAGAAACAGAACTTCATATTGCACAGAACTGGAGAATGGTATAAGTTCTCCTGGGTAGGAAAGTTCATTTTTTGCAAATTAGGCTTGAAAACAGTTGGAGCAGTCTGTTTACCTCAAAAATGTCTGATGGCAAGCAGGATGTTGCATTGTGCTTCTTTCTTGTTAAGTTGTTTCATATTGCACAGGAGAACTGGTCTATGGAATAGCTCTCCTGGGTAGGGAGCTTGCCAATAAAAAAAACTTTTTTGCAACTGTCTAGTTGGTCTAGTAAAAGGTATTGCCTCTGCTACAGGAGTTCTGACTGCTTTTGTCTTTAGACCAATATGGCTACAACCTATATCCATAGCAAAGTTTGACACTCCTTCTTGAAATCATACACACTGCTATGCTTGGTATTAAAATCATATCATAGACATAAACATACCATACCAAATACAGCCTTCCCATAGATGTTGGATACAATGAGGAAGTTTTAGAAATATATGCTGGTCTACAGTGCTCTTTGCAGCTCACTTAGTTTCCTTATGGATAGAAGATGGTTGTTTTGAGGCCAATTAATCTCCTACTTACATTCAGGTATATGAGGAATAATAACAGTAAAGTCACTGGAGTAACAATGTTTTACACATAGTTTGTGGTCCAAACTCCACTGAAGTCAAATGGATTAGCACCAAATCTAGCAAAGATTCAGGCCCTTTTTGTCTTGGTTGTCCTTCAGCTTTACATTTTCTCCATGTTTCTCTCGCTTGGCATCCTCTCCTGGCTGAACCCTGCCCTTACCTGGAGTGAGAACTGAGGCATAATTTCTTTCATTTGTGCGTAATTGAACATAGCTGACAATATCTGGGTGTCATTTTGGCAAGCTCCAAACTCAAACAAAATGATAAAATACTACTACTTGGGAAATTAAACAAAATGACAGGGGCGGGAGAAATCAGGCAAAAGGAACAGAAGAAAAATTATATGTAACAGAATTGAGTTAGAACAGAAGCAGGGAACTGTTAATAGATAGTCTAGCATTTGAAGGATAACAAACAACTTTGCTATGAAGGTGTGAATGTAAAACAAACAAAAAAACAAGAACCAAGAAAGATGCATTCCCTTATTCTTATAAAAGAATGAGAAATCAAAAGGTAAGAAGGGGGCTGAAAGAAGGAAAAGGGAAAATAAAAATCTCTTTCTAGGGTAAACAAGCATTCCCACTTATGACAACCTTTGACTGCTCTTTGGTTGATAGTGAAGAAAAAAACATAAATGGAAAATAAAAATAAGCACCAATAATGAAGATGACACAATTTATTTAATGGAATTACCCTGGCTGCAACAAAAACACTTTATGTTTTATTCTGGTACCACTGAAAGAGAGGAGCCAGCCAAGAAAATTGTCTTCAAAGCAAAAGAGCAACAAAAAAGACAGCTATTTATCCACCTGTATTCACATGCCCCTCACTGCTATAATATCTACATACCTCCAAAGAAGTGAAAGGAAGCAAGCTAGGGGTCATATTTGGTGGGGGAGGAGGGGGACAAAGGAGAAAGGGTCATTGTTATTTCTCCTGGCAGAGAGCTCCACGGTCTTCATCTAGCTCCTGTGAAAAATCTCACAAACCCTTCATATTGGTTAAACTTTCATTGCTGTAGATGATCATGAACTTGGAGGGGGAAATGGCCTCCTGTAGCCGGGATTCATTATCTGTAGGACTTTGAAAGTTAGGGCAGCTACTTCATACTGGGCTGTTTTCAGTGATATGTTTCTACTACACTGTATCAAGGTTATGCTCCCTCATTGTCTTGTAATGCTGAACAGACTTGAACTTGCTATGCAAACTCATAGATTCATAGATGTTAGGGTTGGAAGGGACCTCAATAGATCATCGAGTCCGACTCCCTGCATAGGCAGGAAAGAGGGCTGGGTTTAGATGACCCCAGCTAGATGCCTATCTAACCTCCTCTTGAAGACCCCCAGGGTAGGGGCGAG
>NW_005841830.1:1024502-1029864 GCF_000455745.1 Alligator sinensis
AGGAAGCCGAAGCCTGCCTCGAGACACCATTGCCGAAGCCGCCAGTTGGTCTCTCTAATGCAATTCTCATGCCGTCTTCTGCGTCCGCTCACTGGTAGGATGGAAGAGAATACCACCTATGCACTGAACTCCCTCAGCACGTCGCCCAGAACATTGTAGTCTGTCATCAGGTGATCGGGGGTTCTCCTGGCTGCATCATTAGTACCCATACGGACTAGGAACATGGGGTAGTAATCGTTGGGCTGAATCGTGGCCTGGATTACTTCCATCACATCCCCAATCTTTGCTCCGGGCAGGCAGTAGACCTCTCATGTTGAGGGGTCCTGGCGACAGATGGGTCCTTCCGTACCTCTCAGGATGGAGTTGCCTATGACGATCACTCGTCGCCTCCTCCTCTGGGTCCGCTTGGATCTCTTGACCTGTTCAGAGTGTGGAGAATGTGGTGTTGCTTCCTGCCCAAGGGTTTCCTCCTCTCCTTCCATCTCCTGCAGGGTCGCCAGGGCCACGTACCTGTTCTCCAGTCGGACTGGAGTAACTGGTACCAGTTCGCTGCGAGCAGCTCCGGTCCTGGATGTGACCGTCTGCCACTCTGCTGTGGGGGTCCCGGAGCTCCCTCACCTGTGCCTCCAGAGTCCTAAGACGGGCACCTGTCAGACAGGTGTGGGGGCCCCCAATCTCTGCCCCCCCGACCCTGCTGGGGATCCCCCGCATGCCAGGAGGCAGGGGGACATCAGCTCCCCCATGGGCTTGGTCTGGGTGGAGGCCTCAGACCAGCCCCGGGTAAGCTTGGCCCCCTGGGCAGAGGCCCTAGCAGCCTCTAGGAGCATACTGCTTCTATTTTGCCTAGGAGTTTTGCAGTAGAATGGTCTAGATCAGGGGTGGGCAAAATGTGGCCCGCGGGCCAGATTCAGCCTGTTAGGCCATTCTATCCAGCCCGTGGAGCCCCCCCAAAATTTAGAAAATGAATATTTATCTGCCCCTGGCTGCCTGTCATGTGCTTGCTGGCTTGCCAAAACTTAGTAAGCGGCCCTCTGCCCAAAATAATTGCCATAAATGGTGGTCTGTATGTTACAACTAGATGCATTCCAGATCTGCCTTCAGTAGGGTCAGCTACAGTCTTTTAGCCAGTCACAGAAGGAGTGAGTGAGCATTTTGTGTTGGTTTACCTAATTGAGTGTAGTGCAGTATCTAAGAGAAGTCTAAGACTGTCAGCCATGAGTATAAATTGAGAGCAGTCATCTTTGATCAATGAGATTGTAACTGAAGAAGAGAATTCATTAAAGTGTTTCCCTCTTTCACTAACATTTTCTGAATCTTGTACAGCTCCAATCCTCTGCTCTTCATCCAGATATTGACCTCAGAAAGACAGTGAAGATGCTTGGTGATTGTGCTGTTGTCAGGTGATGTCTTAGTTGCTCTCTGTAAGCAGGTTCTTTACCTTGCTTTTTTAGCAAAGTGAATCAGCTCTTTATTTCTTCCAGTGAAACTTCATATCCATGCTAAATTAACAAAGCCACTTTGACCAAAGCAAACAGATGAGCAGCAAACCAAAATCTATTGTCTTACTTCAGGCAAGGAGAGGGAACTTTTCTGGCCCTGTGCTTCTCCCCAGTGCCGTGCCTAGCCTGTCCTGTCCTGCCCTGCCCTGCCCTCTAGAGTTCTTAAATTCTATTTGTGACTCCTCCCTCGGTAGCTGTTATCCACTCCAGCTGGCTCCCAGTCTCCCAGCCAGGCAGACTCTGAGTTGCTCATCACTTACAGCTGGGGTCTGAGCTTTTGAAAACCAAGCACCTCCTTAGAAGTTCTCCCCCTCAAGAGTGGGGTCCAGGACCCAGTCTTCCATGTCTAAACCCTACCCCAGTAAAGAAAATCTGCATTTGCATATGCATCACAGCAATAGATAGACATCACAGCAATAGACAGAAAAAGCATAGTGTTGTAGGACTAGGTATCTAGGGTTGGCTTCCAGCGTGGCATGAAGCCACACTAGTGGGGTATGATTAGTGATGAGAACAAAGGGAGTCCCAATGAGGTAGTATTAAAGGGTCTCAATTGCCCTTAATTGCAAGACACTTTCTCAGTCACTACATATTTTTGTTTCCAGGGAAGGGGCTTCCTACTTAAATGTAGAGTTGGGTGCTCCCCATCCTCAAAGTCTTGAAACATAATGGCTAACAAGCCTCATTCAAAGGCATCAGACTGCCATACAAATTATTTTGTGAAGTTTGGGCCAGGCAGTACTGAGACGCACAGAAACTGCATTATAGTTCCAAAAGCAGCCACACCATTACTTTATTTACTATGGGTTTAATCCTCTTATTTCGCAGGTTGTACCCCACATATTTAGTCTTGGTGCATCTGAGCCAGCACTTAGATGCTTGGCTGTGAGACTTGACACTTAGTATGAATGCAGCACTGCTTTCACCCACTGGATATGCTCAACCCACATGCAAATTAATATTAACACATCATCTAGATATGCAGCTGCATATGCCCAGTGTGGTCAAAGTATTTTGTTCTTATGCACTGGAAGGTAGCAGGTGCCCCATGGAATCCAAAAGGCAGAGTTTGTTAGATTCCCCATGATGTTGCCAATGCTATAATCTCTCAAGACTCTCCAGCTGATGGTGTTTGCCAGTGCCTTTCTAAATCCAGGGTGGAGATATATTTGGCCTTTAAGGCTGCATCCAGATGAGCACAGATGTTTGGTTTCCCAGGGACAAGTAGCGGTAGCACACCTTGTACAGCCGCTACTTGTCTCTGGGGAATGCCTATGCCACATGCACTTTAGCACTCAGCAAGTTATCCCAAACTGGGTAGCGTAGTCTGTGGCCAACACTAGATTGGCCCCAGAAGCCTTACCTGAGGTCCTGGGGGCCTCCCAGGGCTGTAGCAGAGGTGATTCTGCCACGCAGAGCCTGGCCAGCAGCCACAGTTCAGCTCTGGGTGGCCCAACTCTGCTTATGAATGGTGGGCACTGCTCATGCATACACTGCTCTGCTTTTTTTTCCATAGTGATTTTTGACCCCTCAGTATCCATTTTAATCCATTTTAGCATTTAATCTATCTGGGTAGGCATCAAACTTTGAGACCACATTTACCTTGTGGAAAAATTGATACAAAAATAGATGGTTTGATACGGTTTTAGTATCAGCAACAATGGGTGTTTCTATACGTGTCACCATGGCAATGATGTTACAGGTTTAGTACTTCCAAAAGGAAGTACTAAATCATGGCACAGTAACAGTTTGTACTGCACTGTGTGTGCTGTGCATGGTTATTTTTAGTGGATACTATGCCATAGTAGTGCACTATAATGTGGAAGCACAACACCATAGTGAAATAACTGCTGGTTATGTATAGACCTCTGTGGATGCTACATCAGCAGAGCACGTTGCTACGGTGACATAGTATCACATATAAACATGCCCGGTGGGGCTACTCCATTGACTAGTGGATTCTTCAGTTTTCCCAAATTGAACATATTTCCTGGTTTACTGTGTTCCTTACATGTACAGGAATTTGTGAATATCCTTTTTGAACCCCAATTTAAGGCTAATCTCATATTTCATCAGACTCATTCTCCCAGGAGTGTTCATCAAAAAATCTTTAAACTCCCTTAGCAGGGTTTTTGCTTCTGCTTATTGGGCAGAGGTTAAACTTTCCCCATGGAAAGACCCATTTTGGAGTTTGAAGAGACCTCTGGAAGAGCCAGATCAGCCCCAAATAAACAGCTGGATACTACATTACTATTAGCTGCTGGGTTCTGAGCCACTGAGGGCTGAATACCTCCTCACATCCTCCAAGTGGCTTAATGTAGACATTTGAAAATCATGGGAAGAAAAATAAGTTTTTGGACCCTCCATATAAGAAGCCTTGAATGTTCAATGACAGTCATTTGTTATGAGATTCAAACCATTAAGGGCACATTCTTCATTTAGAATTACAACATGAGAATGTTCTGGTCCATGCTATTAAGTGCCACATAAGTCTGCCATGATTATTTTCCTTGTTAATGGTTAGGAGAAGGGCTCTCATCGAGGCAGCTCTGACAGGATTGCTGGCAGTAATGAGGTGCTGCTGAAACCTATATTTATCTAGCTTTTCAATTAGCTTGCTTAAAAACAGAAGTTTGGAAATGGTGCTTCTTTAGATTGAAAGAACTAAAGCAGTGCATGAACAATTAATTTATTTTTATAAGAGGTGACAGGGGTGGTTATTAGGGCTGTGCGAAGCTTCAGTTGCTGATTTGATTCGGAGGAGATTTGGCCCAATTTGGTGGCTGAATCTCTGCATCCAGATCTAATCAGGAGACCAATAAAAAGGTCTGAATCAATTCAAAGCCTCTGAATCAATTCAGAAAAAGATTTGGAGGAGATTCAAAGATGCGGCAGTTCGGGCAGCCCCTTCTCACCTTGTCAGGGGGCTGGACCCGGACTCAGTAAGCACAGGGCGGAGGGGCAGGGGGGGCGCTGGAAGAGGGGGGAATGGACCATGGGGAGATCCCCACCAGGCCTCATCCCCTGCCTGCTTCCCCAGCCCCCCTAAATGCCCCCTGACCCCCGCCCGCTCTCCTAGATGTGTCAATGGCAGGCCCTAGCATCACAAGTATTTTAAAAAATTAAAATAAAAAAAAGCCCTGAACTCGCTGGCTCCTGCCAGGCGTGGGGGGTGATCCCTGCTTCCCCACCTTGTCCCGCACTGCATGGGGGGCTCTGCCACAAGCCCCTATCCCCCGTCCTCTCTGCCAGCCCCATCAATGGCTGCCCGGCCCAGCTCCAGCAGCCTGGCTCTGAAGGAAAAAAAAAAAGCCCTGCACTCACTGGATGCTGCAGGAGCCATAAGGTTCTCTGGGGGGTTGTGGCAGGGCCCCCCACGCAGCATGGGGCAGTGGCGATCACCTTTTTTTAAAGGTGCAGAGCTTAAAAAAATTTTTTTTGAAGAGCCAGGATGCTGGGGCCGGGCGGGGCAGCCATTGATCCTGGGAGAGCGGGCAGGGGATGGGGCCTGTTTGATTTGGAGAGTCAGCCAAATCCATTCGGGACATTGATTTGAATCACTGAATCAAATCACTGTCCCCCAAATCAGCCAAATCTGAATCTGAAGTAAATACTAGCCGCTTTAAACAGGCCTAGTGGCCATGGAGGGGAGGGAGCTTTCCACTATATATTAGTAGTAGTCATAGATATTATCCAGCCTTCTTTCACCACATCAGAAGGGCAGAAGGCAGAGCACAGTGGCACCTTAGAGACCATCTGGTTAGTTTCATATAGAGGATGAGAACTAAGTCACAGATGGTGTTTTGAGTGATTTCAGTGTCTCTCTATTATTCCTGTGTGAATAGTCTGGGTTTTTGGAAAGA
>NW_005841830.1:1029895-1038437 GCF_000455745.1 Alligator sinensis
TGTATCCTGAGGTCTGTGCTTCCTTATTTACTTTGTGATATCTTGAGATGATTTTGGAAATAAATGTTATTTTTCTGAGAAACCAGAATGCAAAGGATATTTCTCAGACCCACATGTCATTCTGCATGTTCAACATACTAAAGACAAGACAAGGAGAAGCAGTTAAATATAAACAAAATGCAATGGACTAAATTATCACTTTTGATCTCTTTCAAAGATCAAAATTTCATGCTTTGGGTGAGATATCACTGAATCTTCAGCTAAAATTCAGATGCAAAAGTCTGCTATTGGTAGATTCCCAATATACAGAGATGGGAGCCTCAATAGATCCCTTCCCCACTCCAAGTTCCTGAGAAAGAAGGAAGCAAAGGATTCTCACCAGGTTATTTTAATGGGAGAGCTAGCCACCTCAGCCATCTACTTAATGGTTGAGGTCTCTCCTTCCTTGGCTGTCTTCCTGGTCCCACTCAGGCAACAACAACGCCACAAAGGTGTAGTTGTTATTCATGTGCTTTCTGGGCAGGAGTAGGAAAAAGAGCTGCAACCCATTTATACATTCCAGTTCCTATATTTTTGTGTTTAATACCTGTATGGATCCCATTATGCTTGTCTATCAGCTCTGAGCAAACATGAATGAATTTGTCTTCACAACATTCTTTTGAATTAGAGAAGCATTATTCCCATTGTAGAGAACACATATAGCATTTAAGTCAGTTGTCTAAGGTCACAGAGAAAGAAAGACCCAAGAGTGAAACGTATCTTTCCTCTAGCTGAAATAAGTTATATGCCTCAGGTTTCTGACTGTAGTTGAGGACAATATCAGTAGAGGTTTTTTCTATATAAAACATTTCCTCCTCATCCTTTACTACTAGTATATAAACTATCTGTTCTGCATTCTACTAAGTGAACAAAAGAATATCTCCAAGAGTTCATATCTCACAATATGAAGTTCTTTTAAATGAAAATCAGTGGGTGCATCTACATGAGATGCTAATGACACAGTAGACTAATTCTACGGTGTATTAGCATGGCGCACAAAATAATTATAATGCCATAATACACAGTAGAATTAGTATACTGCACATTAGCGTCACTTAGATAGCATGGTCCGGCACTAATGCACAGTAGCACCTATTACAGTGCCGTAATTATGGCACATTAATGAACATGTAGATGCACCAAGTATCCTTTTTTTTTTTACTCTAATATGTATTGAGTTTAATATAGAACTCAGTGGAGTTAATACTGATATAGTGAAAGAAGAATCATGCCTTTTATATCTGTGAGAATGAAATGCTTGGATTTCAGCCAAAAATGGATGAATGAAACTTTTTTACTACAAAAACAATTTATGAAGGTACAGCAAGTAAGCAACAACAGAAAGCAATAATAAAGAGAATCTGCACTACTCTAGTGTGTAACCAGCAGACAGCTTTCTCTGTACAGGCAGAGAACAATAGGCTATGCACCATGTCACTTATGCTCACTGAAGCAGTGAACCCCTATGGTTTACCTTTACTGAGGAGAAAGTGAGTGAAAAATACCATAACATTATTTTTCAGGGTTTGTTTGTTTTTCTAAGTGTTTGGTATAGGCCAGTACCAGAGACAGAATATAATATTATATGAACCAGCAATCTGTTTTGGCATATTCTTATACTCATTGTAGTTTATCAGTTGATACAATTAACCTACATTTTAAAATAAATTCTGGTTTTGTATATAAATTATAGTTTTTGTAAATACAGTTCAGTGCATATTTGAGTTCTATAGTATTTTCAGTTTTAATTTTTTCCCTCCTGGAGAATGTGAACATCCTAAAGAGATATTAAAGGTTGTGGATTTCTGGCTGATGTTTACCAAGTAGCAGAATATATCATGTTCAATATTTTGATGCATTTCATGAAAAGTATCAATATTCCCAATACAAACACATATGTAAAATGAAATCATTTTATTTAATCATTTTAATCACATTTGGAATGAACAACAAACCATTAAGTAAAAAGATTTTAGATTTGTGTGTCCAGTGCCTAACGCTTGATAAGCAACTAAACAACTGGTCTGGTGCAACCACTCATACCAGCTGCTCTATTTCAGAGATCAACAGCACTTCGTAACTGAACCTCCATCAAGACTGGAGGTTCTTTCTTTGTAGGCTTTATGATAATCACAATACTTTCAATTACTTGTTTACATAATATTAGGCATACATGTTTGAAAGTACCTTCTACAAGATGTGGTTTGTTGTTATGTATTACTGATATCAATGGGAAGAAAATATTTTTAGGAAACAACACCTTCAATGTAGGGGAATATGGAGCAAAAGCCCCCAAAATTTAGATCTGAAACTGTTCTATGATAAATATTTTCTAATTTTTGCTTAAGTACTTTTTCCTGTTTAAATAGTCAGTGAATTATTGAGTGTCACCAGATAGAACTAATGCAGTTTTTGCTCACAAGTTCTGGGAACAAATGTGTTTTTTCTAACAAGTTCTGAAAAATCATACATATATATATGGGGGGAAGCATCATGTAAATACCATCATGCTAGTTTTCATGTATTTTTTTAGAAGGTTTGGAACCAGCAATGTTTGTTCTGCCTAAATCTCTACTGAGAATATTTTCTTAGTTGCAGAGTTGCTGCCTACAGATTACATTGCTGCAAGCAAACTAAAATATTTTATGGTGTTAAAACTTTCATGGTGTCAGGAATCTTGCAAGCAAAAAAGCAAAGGAAAAAAGGAGATATCTGAGATTATTGAGTTTTTAGAGACATTTATATTATTTCAGTTCAATGAGGGTATATTACAGTACATTTGATGGATATGTCATCCCAGAACTAATTCTATTCTATTCTGTTTTGTTCTGTCCTCTTCTATTCTGATTCCCTCAACACCAGAGCATCTAAGTTAACTCAATATTTCTGCATATAAATTTGATATGAAATCATGTGCCGCAAGTAAACACAAATACATAGAGCAATTTGTAGCATACTCAAAGTTGTTGACAAAATGTATGTTTATTAACATGAAAAAATGCTTTGAAACGGGATAGTGTTTAGACAAAATTGTCAAAAAATTGTAAATATATCAAAAATGAGGACTCTGAATTTCATTTAAATAAAACAGTCAATCTTGCTGGAATGTGTAATACAAAATTTTTGTGGCTACAAAATCAGTATGGCTTAAGTTATCCAAACAAATCACCCGTTTTCTGAATGACAGTATTCTTTTTACTAAGTTTTAATTGATGATACTGGGAGTGTCTACATAAGACCCTACATCACCATAGCAACATAGAGTCAGTGGACACAAACCATGATGCTGATGCTACTGCACAGTAGCATCAGAAACATCCCATGTGTCGCCAAGACTGTTCAGTAACAGAGGTTACTACGCAGTCCAGCACATGTGTAGATGAACCCAGTATGTAACAAACTGTTTTCTTGTTATGGTTTTTAAAATATATTACTGCATTTCAGTTTTAATTTTGATAGTGTACTGAAATTTGCAATTGTTGGTATTGTATACCATTTTCTTTTAAACGTTACAGAATACGATATTGTATCTCTGCTCTTAAGTTTAATAGAGTAACTACTAGTTATTGTTTCACTTATTCAAATTAATAGCTATCTGGATGGTCTTTCAACAGGCACTTTCCAAAGGAGTTTGGATAACTGAGGTTGCACTATATTTACTAAACATGTTTTTCAATTAGAAAATGTTTAAAGGTAGGACACCAAAAGGACTTACCAGAGCCATGCGCTGTCTTCAGCTAACGTCCAAAAACAAATCTAATGCACACAAAAAGGCTGGCTTCAAATTTGTAAAAAAGGAAAAGCCTACATGAGAAAATACATATGAATATCCAGTAAGGAAAGACAGTTATGACTCAGCAAAATAAAATAAAATAAAATAAAATGAATCTTCAGGTAAATGTAGACATCCTGAAAAAATGAATGTGATTCAAAAGCAGCCATAGCCCATAATATATCATGGAAGCTATGATCACTCAAACAGTCAGGAAGACCATTGTCTGTGACCAAATGTACCAAAAGTTCACAGGGAAGAATGTTCACCAGATTATAATTAAACCAAAATCCAGTGGATATAATAAACACAAGAATATAGTAGTAGTAGTAGTAGTAGTAGTAGTAGTAGTAGTAGTATTCTTCATCCAATGTAGATTAAGCTGGTAATATCTCTTGGAAATATTCTGGCTTCTGTTGCACAAAAACGTGGTGAGCAAGAAAATCTAATGAAGGAGTACAAGGTTGTATTCAGTCCTATGAGATACCTTCCTGGGGAACACAACATAAAAGTGGGATGGTTATAGATCTTATATAAGATGCTTCACCAGAAATCCCACTTGTACTGTGAGATTTAACATTGGAAAAATTAGTAGTTGATGTTACACTTCTGTGGAGTGTGGGATCTCCAGAGTGGTAGTGGAAAACCTTGCTCAGTAATAATACTGAGTTGTACCTAAACAACTAGACCTAAAGATGTGTATCAAATGAGAGTCCAGTGTTTCATTGTCTTTATGGTCAGGGGTCTGGGTACACACAGATATAGTTTGACAGCTGAAGTTTTAAATTACCAATTTAAACTGCCCAACAAGGTAGACTCATATCATTCTGACAGAGGAAGCCTCTAATGGGTTTTCTGGAATTGTAGTCATTAAGCATGATATACTAATGTTTGTACTAATACTTATACTAATACTTATTTATAGTGAAAATTGCCATCAGACTTTTTCACACTGGATAGTGAAGAGTATGTCCTTGTAATGGATTACTGCACTTGTTATTCTGAACTGGAGAGACCCAGACATTTCTTTACTCTAGTATCTTACCTTAAAGGCATTTTTGCTTAATGCAGGTTACCTATGGAACTGGCCTCAAGCAATGCCTCAGTTTACAATGTTTTGAATTGTTTTACGTAATTATGGTTTCATTTATACAATATTCAGCATCTAGTGTATACATTCAGAAGGGCAAATAATATAAAATAACAACAACAAAAAAATCAAAACAATGAAACAATAGAGTCTGAAATATATCCAAGTAAAAATGAAGCAATTCTAGAACATACAAATTGTGGATGTTGTATCATCTACGCAATTACTAATTGATCATAATTTATTTTGAATTTCCCCTTCTACAAATCAAGTCATACAAGTTATACAGTGTAGCTATAGCTTGGTAAAATAATAAGGGTCTAGATAGCATATTGATGATTTGGCACAATGCCTATTGAAAAGATCCAGTGGAACTTATGCTGTAAAGCAGTGATTCTCAACTAAGGTGTGCCTTGAGATCTTTTCAAGAGTGCCATGGAATGCCAGGCAATGTTAGCACTGTTAGGTGTGCAAATATGATTCACAAGACAAACCCAAAGATTTCAAATAGGAATTCTTAGTGTTAAAAACATCTAACCTACTGTGGTCTGAATTCTTGCAACAGGAAATTTGCTCTATTATTTTTCCATAGTCAAACAATGAGTGAAAACTGAAGCTGGCATTTTCTGAGAGGTGCTTTGAGTCTATTGAAGAGTGCTTTGAGTCTACCAAGCGCTGTCTTGAGTCTGAAAAGGTTGAAAATCACTGCTTTCAAGTCACCCAGGGCAAGAGTTGCAAAGATTCTTAAGCATGAGCCTGCTGTACCTAAAAGATAGATACCTCAGGAAGTAGAATTCAAAAAACCAAGTTAGGCCCTTAAATTCCTTTTGATTTGACTTGAGAAGCTTGAGTACCTAGGAATGGGATTCAGAAGAACCAGGAAGCAAAGAAATACATATGCCAAGCAGCAGAAAATGCTGAGCAAAAGAGTATGTCTGAAATCCCACCTGTCTCCTACACTTAGACACCTACCTGCAGCCACGACTTAAGCACTTATGTGAGAATATGATTCCTAACCTGAAACCTGCACCTAGATTTTAGCTTCTAAGGGCGCATCTACATATCACCATACAGTGATGTTGCTATGGCGCTGTGCTTTAATACTTCCTTTTAGTACATCACCATAGCATTGCGCTATAACAGAGGAGGGTGCTGCTATGGCAACATAGTTGCCAATCACAGGTAGACCCATGTGATAGCTTTGCTGCCGTAGCATGCTATACGGCAACGTAGTATACTGCTATGTCACCATAGGGCAACATGTAGACGCACCCTAAGTAATCCTTTCCTACATAGGTGACTGACTCACTGTTTTTTTTAAAGCATGGCCAGTAAATGATCATCTTTGATATCCTAGCTGAGTGGCTAGAGGAGTCACCCAGGAAGTAGGATACCTGGATTCTGGGGTCTCATTTGCCTGAGTGGTTACCTCCTCTAAACATGAGACTTGAATTTAGACTGAGGGTGTCACACAGGGTGAAGCTGAACTACTGTGCAGAAAATAATGCAAGAGTTATTGGACCAAAGAAACAGAAAACAAGGGAGAACGTAGTTCTGTGAATGTAGCCCAGTGAGGAAGTATTGTTCTGGGAGTGGACAAGGTCTAGTTCCCAGAACTACTTTTGCATTTCCCATAAACAGCCTGCTGCATTCCTTTTACAATAGTGGTCTAAGTTGAACAGGGGGCATGGGAAGTTCTCCTATTCCAATCTAGTCCAGAGCCAGGAAAGCAAATGCTCTCACCACTTTGTTATTATTGTATAATAAGCAGCTGCTGCATTTATGAGTGGCCATGAGTGCATAACAAAATGTTATTGTTGCACTAGCCATGGTCAGCAGAGGCTTTTCAGAGGCCTTAGGCAAGGGATACTGAGGGCAGAATTCTTCTTCCCTTTCTGTGCTCATAGAGCAGTTTTCTAGCTACCTAAGTGTCATTATTCACAGTTTGCAATTCTATTACCTGTGCAGTGTGGCTGTGTACGCACCCACACAGTTATTGAGCATGTACAGTAGGCTACATATTGTCTAGGGCAAGGTGACACCTTATAAACTAACTTGTTTAGGAATGCATAAGTTCTTGCATGGGTACTCTATGTAAGTCCATTCATTATATCATCTGGAGTAGACTGTTGCCTATGAAGGCTTATACATTTTGATTGAGTTAGTCTACAAGGTGCCACCCTACCCTGCCTTCAGACTAACGTAGCTAACTACTTCTCTCTACACCAGGGTCAGGCAAAATGTGGCCTGCGGGCCGGATACGGCCTGCCAAGCCATTCTACCTGGTTCATGGGGCCCCTAAGAAATTTAGAAAATTAAAATTTATCTGCCCCTGGCTGCCTGTTGGGTGGCCCTCAATGGCTTGCCAAAACTCAGTAAGCGGCCCTCTGCCCAAAATAATTGCCCGCCGCTGCTCTACACAGTGGCCACATCTACATGAGACCCTGACTGTGCAGTTGTTCCTTTACAGTCATTTAGTACTTGTTTATAAACTTGTTATATAAACAAGTACTAAATGACTCTGCAGTCATGCTGAGGAATGCATTTTGCATGATGCTGACTGTGCAGTAGCCTGATAGCAGTTAGGGCCGCACCTAGGAAGAAAGAGACCAGCATTCTCTTTTGCTCAAAGGAGATTTCAGCCTGCATCACTGAGCACCTATCATGGTATTTGACCCAGAACACCACAAGTTAGGCATTATTCAGGTTGTTTTCTAGCCTTCCTCTTGAAACTAAGTCACTGCAACTTGAATTTAATAGTCATTGGATAAAATGGATGGAGGGCAGTGGGCAAATTTCTACGGAATTGGGAGCAAGGGTTCAGGCCAAAACCCAGGATCTAATTCCTTCCTTCCTTAGGCATCTCACTGAACCACTCACCTTCTAGCTTGTTCTCTTTCTCCTGGCCCCTAATACCTTCCTGTCTTGGCTACTCATGGGTCCAACATTTGGGCATATACTTGAAATAGGATTTGGGCCCTATTATTTAAATTATAAATGCTCTTAAGTGTTAGGTAGGTGTATAAACTTTTGTCATGGCTAAAATGCCAGTACTTATGGACTTGTGTAGTAGCTGGATTATGGACACCTAAGCAGATGTTCTGATTAAAACTGTAGGTGCCTAGGAGATTTTGGTGTCTAAAAGAGTTTGAGAAAGTTTCTGAGAATTCTTCTCTTGGACACATTCTAAATTCCACCTGTATCCTATTGTAGGTGCCTAAGATTATTTGTGAATCTCAGATTTTGTTATTTTTTTAAAACCTTTTCCTAAAGCCGCAAAAGGGGAAAATGACACTCAAGCTCCCTGCCAAGGCCATATGGTCTCAAATAAGCATCTCTAAATGACAGTGTTTACCAAGAAAGACCAAAGAGATGATGAAGGAAGAACGATCAGTTTTTCAAGGTCTGAGATCCTTGTACCTAAAAAATACATTGAACCTGCATCACCAATTTGTCCTATAAGGTGAAGCCTACATATCATATCCTCACTCCAATGGCTACCATTCAGCAAAGAGGAAAAAAGAACCAAAATATTATATATTTTTAAACCATTAGAACCAAAGTCTCTTTTCTATAATGAATGTATACTTTGAGCTTTGTATGCATAGGTGAATTCATGTTGTTATAATTTTAGCAGGAAT
>NW_005841830.1:1038459-1055071 GCF_000455745.1 Alligator sinensis
TGTAGCCAACCCTTTTATACCTAAATCGAGGAAACCAATTTATTTTCATTTAATCTAATTACCTTTTCATTCAGATGTCTCAAGTTCTTTATATAGGAACACTCCCAAACAAACTTGTATATCTCTTTTTATTAGAGGAGGACATTAAATGTCTTAGTCTATTAACTTGTAGAAACATGTACAGTCAAGAGACATTATTTTAAGTTTATTTAATATATTTATTTTTCATGAGTATTTTAATAGTTACCTTCAGACTAATATGTCTCTACTTTCCCTGAAACACTTAAATTAATCTTCTTTCTGAGTAACTTCTCCCCTTTGGTAAATCAACACACTAACACGAGATTTCATAATCTTTAAAATAAATACCCATCTTTGATGAGTTGTGGAAAGAGTATTTTTAAAGGCCAAAGAAAGTCAACAAAAGAAAGAATTTCCATCTCCATGTAAAGTGAGAGCATATAGTTTATCCATCTGATTTAAGCTATTAGTGCCACATACTCTGTTTTATACTTTGTATCTGGCATCACATTTTAATGTAAAGGACTATCAATGTTACATATACTTAGTAACATCTAATAGAAATGAACATTATGTGCTAAGCAGCCTGAAAAATCAAAAATTGCATTTGAGATGGTAATGGAAGCATAGACTGCAGTTGTTAAAATGTTTATTTTCTCTGCTCCTAGCATTTCCCCCTCACCCCAAAATTTTGAACATAAGTATATACTCTCACAAGCCAAGAAAACAAACTAACTTTCATCATGGGGAACTGGAATAACCAGTGGGAACAAGGATTATCATCCAAGTGGCTCAGAAATCTGTGCACAAGTGGTAAAGTTAGAAAATTTAATGTGGAGAACTTTTACAGAAGTTTTAGAAAAGAAAGCTCCCATTTCCTTAGAAAATATCTTCTTCTCATATCCTGTCACCCTGTTCAAATTTGGGTCCAGAAATGAGCACGAGGTCTTGCTCAATCTATAGTCTTAGCAAAGTCTTCATCAGTGCATAGTTTTCCTGTGATTGGGCAGGCTGGCAGATGTTCTGTAGTCTTAAAGTTTCCTCCACATCTCCACATGGTGTTTATGTTACTAGAATATTCCCACAGTTGCATGTTAAAACATTGCAATCACGGTTACAGATGATCCAGGAAAGAGTTAGGATGAATATCAGAACTGCCAGCTATCTCTCTGCAGGCATAGAAGATACTTCAGTTCTCTTGCTATTCAATCACGTTGGGTAGAAATAGCTTTGTTTTTTTTGTTTTTTACTTAAAATCTCTTTGAGCCTCACTTGACCTTATACCTTGACTTGAAGAGGGTAGGGCTGCTGGGAAATTTTGTGAAAGTTTTTCCATCAGAAAATGCCAACTCGTGAAAATGATTTTTTTTTCCAGGAATGTACACACCCTTTTCAACAACCAAAAATTTGAATCTAGAATGAAATTTATTTTCAAAATAAATAATGATGATAATGACAATACCACCACCACCACCACCACCACCAATAATAATAAAGTAAATGCCAGTCTCAGAACAGGTAATGACCAATGTAAAGGAAACCAATATGTGTTATAATAGGCAGAGATGCAAATTCCTGCTCTGTCTGATTCTTGAACTTTAGTTTTCCATGTCCCAGGTAAGTGCTTTAACTACCAGGCAATCTACTCTGCTGGAGCTTTTTCATTTTGTACAATATTATTTGGGCCACAGAATGTAAGAGATGTTGTATAGAAACAAAATACATATCAGTATGTATTTGGGGAGCTGTTTGGTTAAATAAGCAAGGGCTGAAGGTGAGACAACTCTGCTTTACCGTGAGAGGACAGAGTTAATACAGCAAAGGAAGGAGCACAAAGCTGCTGACCAGAATGAAGTCCGAAAATAGATTCTATGTAAATTAGTATAATTTAAATCTGATAGAAAATTTGTAGCGTGGGAGTATCAAAAGAACTAAGCTGGGAGCTATCACATGCCCCATTAAAATCAATGGCAGTTTTTGAAATGCAACCCATAGACTATCTAACTTCATGAAGAAATATATATAATGCATGAGTAGACAATTAATTTACTAACCAGCATATTCCTGAATAAATACCATAAGAACTGTTTGTTCAACCCCATCAAGTACAGAACAGCCTAATTACAAAAATGTAGTAAGACAAGCTCAGTTTGTTGGCACTGCTTTAAAGTTTCTGGGAGTTATAACTATTAGTGACTTACCTATATGAGGGACAGATCCTTATCATTTTTGACATTTTTACTCACGTGGAGCAACACCCAATTCCATTAGCGGTCCCAATGAAGGTAAAGTTCTACTTCACATGGTACAAAAAAGTAAAGGCATCAAACATATTTCCATGACAGAAATTAAAAAAAAAATCAGTTTGAGGACATGTCAGACCTGGGAAGCCCTACTGGCAGAGGGTGAAATACACAAGATACATTTAAATGGACTCCATGGCTTCATCCAGACGAGTATGGATGTTCGGTTCCCTGGGGACAACTAGCAGCGGCACAAGGTGTGCCACTGCTAGTTGTCCCTGGGGAACACCAATGCCATGTGCCCTCTGGCACATGCCTGGTTGCCCCAACTAGGGTAGAGAAGGTTGGGGCCAGCAACTGTGTCAGCCCCAGCAGTCTTACCTGGGGCCCTGGGGGGCAGGGAAGCTGCAGCTGCAGTGCTCCTGCAGCTTGGAGCCTGACCAGCAGCCAGAGCATGGCTCCAGCTGGCCAGGCTTCTGTTTTGGGCAGTGTGCACTTCTTCCACGTGCACTGCCCCACTTTTTTCTGCAGGGTTTTTTTTGACCTCCATGCTGCAAGATAGCAGCACAAGAAATGCCTGATTGTGTGGTGTGTGGCGCCACAGATGGGTTTGCAGCACCATATACCGCATAGCCGCACTCATCTGGACATGGCCCTAGAGATTGAGTACCCAGCTCTCTGCTTCCATAGCTCCCAGCTTTCCTGTTTCCTCCCCAACCTGGATGTCAAAGAGACAGCTGGGATACATGAGAGCGAGTGAAAGGAAAAGGCAGGACATTCAGTCTCCCTCTATTGCAGCTGTGGCTTTTTGACTGTCTGCCAAGAATATTCTTGCCAATTTCACTTTCTCCCACAAGAGCATTCCAGATGGGCAGCCACAGTACCATCATGTCAAATTTCTCAATGGAAAATCAATTTTATTTTTTGACAAAGATTTATTTTTCCCATAATTTATTTCAATTTTGTGTAAAGGGCATTGTCCCCCTCAGATAATTAGTAGAAAATTCCCAAGCAGCTCCAGTTCAAACATTTTAAAGCACCTGTTGTATGTAGAGTATGCCAGTGTTTATCTCATTGGTTTTGACATTTTGGATTTTAATCTTTTTTTGGTGCAACATAGGATTCTTACAGCACTGACATCAATTCTATTTCCCATTTCCCTAGGCCCCCCAAAACTCAAAACATTCCCCTTCCCCTAAACCCAGACTGAAATTAATATGAGACAAACAATGGCAAGAAATAGCCTGCCTCAAGAATAGTTGCTTTCTTTTTTATTGTTACCCTGAAAAGAATGAGTTTTTTAATCTATTAAATCCACTAGGAATTTTATTTCTGCTAATCATTTTTGTATGAAAGCTGCTCAGATACCATGATGATGAACGACATCATAAAACTTATAGGGGGAAAAGTTGATACTCCAGGCTGCAGTGATCTTGATCCCATAAAATGATGAGCAACTACATTTTCTACTCAAGATATTTGGGTGGTTGGTATTTAGCACTGCCAAGGATTAGAACATATGTTCAGAGGACTCACCTCAATTCTGTTCTTCTTCTCTTTATAAATACACTCCTTTATAACATCCACTGCTAGGACTATACCATCATCCTTGGTCCATGAAATCACCAAGAGGACTCTTAATGTGCAAATATCTGAGAGAGAAGAATAAGAGAAAGCTTAGATGAGAGGATTCTTACTTTGTATATTCCAAACACTGCAACTTAGAAGTTTCATTGCAGTTCTATTAAATATTATGCATTGAATAGCCCCTTCTCTATACTCTATTTAAGGATTCATTGCTAGGGAGTAGTTGGTTTAAACTTTTTTCTTGCCAGCTCTTTGGAGAGTCTAATTCCCAGGTATATGCACACTTATTTTTCCCTTGACCTCCTGCAGGTATTGAAGCAAAATGAAATACTTTGAGCCTTGCATTTTAATTCATGTTTAGAATTGAATTCTGGTATTACAGGAAATGACAGCATGATCCTGTTGAATTATAACAAAAATATTTCATCACAACTCAACAACTCAAAATACAGTTAGAATATGGATATTTGATTTAGTTCAGTTTAAAATGTCAGCATTTTTTGTTAGGAGAATGTAATTTTAAAAACTATTCTATAGATTATTAGAGAGGTGACAGAGTTAGAATGTTAAGGGGAAAAATAAACTACCTCATTAACCAGAAATAATATTTTACTTTTTACTCCTTAATTGCTTCTTAAAATTATTTGCATAGCATGTGCTACTGTTTTTCCATAGGAATTTGGAAGCAGAGCTTTGATATCCTTTCATTTCCATTATTAACCATTTGCTCCTATCCCTTGACAGCCAATGTGCCCGCACACTGTTTCCTTGATGTTCACTATTAGTAATATTTATAAACTCTACTCACCACCTCTCAGAATGATAGCCACTGATTTTTTCTTAATCACAATCTGTGTAATAAGCAGGCGGTAACATAATACCCATGTATGATGCCTTTCTAGATTGGTGAATCTTGGGACACAAAAGTAAAATGATGTTTTCTTTTCTATTCATAGTAACATACATAAAACAGGCTCATTATTGTTAGCTATTTTACTCTGCTCTTTAGGGTCCAATCAAAAGCCCACTAAGGTCTGTATAACTTCAATAAACTTTGCATACTACCATGATTCTAGGTATGGCTTTTTTGAAAAATGCCTATGTAAAAATGTTATTTACACTATATACTTGCTTCTTGATTATACTCAATCATATGTATTTGCTTTAGTGATTGTAATAAGTTATAGCTGCTTTTTTGCTCCTATAACACAGCAGAGATAATGTAGATATGAGAGAATGATTCTATACTTGATAGATGTGAGAGAGTGATACAGTACTGAATTCTATACTTCCTTGTGAATAATCAACACTTAAGCCATTAAGTTGCAAAGCCGTTGGAAGTAATGAGATTGAAGAGGTGAAACTGGGGGCATAACTTTTTCTTAGGAACCCATTGTCTTTGGGGATAATAGAAGGAAAGACACCAGCTTGACTTTGAGATATCACACTTTATGCAGGGCTATTAACTCAGGAAAAAATGAACATTTTTATATTTGTAAGTAGAAAACATCTGATAGGGAAATCATTCTGAGACAATGCACTTGGAATGTTATAATGCCAATTCTAGAGTGGAGAGCCATAAGTTGGAACTGACACATACATTTTTGAAAACAGAACACCCCAAAATGGGCAGACTTATATCTGCATGAAAATTTAATCTGCACGCAATATTTTTAAATGACTACCTTATAACCAGTTGTCTTATCAGTTTACATACAACACTTTCTGTACCATGGAACAATGAATGGTGGAAAGAACTGAGCTACCAGCTGTAGTTGCACATTTTAGTTTGTTTGATCAGGCAAATGAAAGTTAATGGCAGCACTGACTTAGTTGCATGTGAAAGTATATATAGTAAGCCAAATAGTGTCAGTAGATGTATGCTAAAATTAAACCTGTGGAACTGGGGGCAGACTTAGGACATATTTGTGCATGAATTCCAGGAGGAAATTATCTGTTCTCATTTTATAGTTGTTATTGTGCTTCTGTGATTGTGATTTAAGAGAAGGACCCTAAAAAGGATCAGAAGACTGGCGGGGAAAAGGAGAATTTGGTAGCTGCTCCCTTTTAAGGCATCACAGAAAAACAGGTGTTACAGAAGTATGATGCAATCAGATCAGTGGTGCTACTCAGTGTAAGGTTGTAAACTTGTTCCTAGTGTTGTGAGGAAATGCAGGTAGGAATTATGAGGGTACTGGTAAGTTACATATAAGTCTTATTTACCTAAGGATTTCTTATTTATTGGGTGCATCTACATGAGGCACCTTAATGGACAGTGAACTGTTCTACTGCTTATTAGTGCATCATGGCAAAAACCATGCTAATGACTTAATGCACAGTAGAATGAATCTACTGCACAATTAATCATCACAAAAAAAAGTTTGATTTTGCTACTGCATGTTTATCTAGTATCCAGAGGTACTAAACTCAATGTGCAGTAGCAAAGGCACATTAATGAATGTGGAGACATGCCCCTATGAAGTAAAATGATAGAACCTAGTCCTAAAGACTTACACACTTTCAAATGTATTATATATTTGGTATCTGGTATCATTGGGTGCATATATACATGTACTCACTTTACGACAGTTAAGCTGACTTCACTTACTGCCATGGATGCAGGTGTCGCGGTGGATGTAGTCTTTCTGGACTTCAGCAAGGCCTTTGACACCGTCTCTCACCCCATCCTAATTAGTAAACTAGGCGACTGTGGCATAGATGCCTACACGGTCAGATGGATTGCAGATTGGCTGAAGGGTCGCACTCAGAGGGTGGTGGTGGATGGATCATATTCGACTTGGGGGGAGGTGGGTAGTGGAGTCCCTCAGGGCTCGGTCCTGGGCCCTGCGCTGTTCAATGTCTTCATCAGCGATCTTGATGTTGGGGTGGAGAGCAACCTGTTTAAATTCGCTGATGACACCAAAATTTGGGGGGAGGTGAGCACGCTAGCAGGGAGAGAGAGATTGCAGAAGGATCTGGATAGGTTACAGGGGTGGGCAGACAGGAACAGGATGCGTTTCAATACGGACAAGTGCAGGGTGCTGCACTTGGGTAGTAGGAACCAGCAGCACACTTATAAGATGGGGAGCTCCCTACTTGAGAGCACGGAGGCGGAAAGGGATCTTGGTGTCATTATTGACTCCAAGATGAACATGGGCCGACAATGCGAGGTCATGGTTGGCAGGGCTAACCGGACCTTGTCGTGCATCCACAGGTGCATCTCGAGTAGAGCCAGGGAGGTGATCCTCCCCCTCTATGCGACGCTGGTCAGGCCGCAGCTGGAGTATTGTGTCCAGTTCTGTGCGCCCCATTTCAGGAGGGATGTGGACAACATGGAGAGGGTCCAGAGGAGGGCCACCCGCATGATCCGGGGACAACAGGGCAGACCCTACAGTGAGAGACTGCGGGACTTGAACCTATTCAGCCTCCACAAGAGAAGGCTGAGGGGGGACCTGGTGACCGTCTATAAACTCACTAGGGGGAACCAGAAGGGTTTGGGGGAGACGCTGTTTCCCCTAGCCCCTGCTGGCATAACAAGGAATAATGGGCACAAGTTGATGGAGAGGAGGTACAGATTGGACATCCGAAAAAACTACTTCACAGTCAGGGCGGCTAGGAGCTGGAACCAACTTCCAAGGGAGGTGGTGCTGGCCCCTACCCTGGGGATCTTTAAGAAGAGGCTGGATACTTACCTGGCTGGACTCATTTGAGTCCCGTTTTTGTTTTTAGGGGGAGTGGTTTTGTTTGTGTTTTTGGGTTGTTCTCCCGCCCTGGCGGGGGGGCGGGCTAGAAGATCTATTAGGTCCCTTCCGACCCTGAAACTATGAAACTATGAAACTTTTTAAACTCAACTTAACTGTCAGAGCTTACACATGTATGTGGAGCAGAATCAACTTAAATGCAGTGCAAGATAATACACCTTTAAGGTGTATTATCTTTAGTCACACTAGTTAGGTCGACTTAGCTTACAAGATGGCTGCTTCCATGTCAAGGAGCTATACATGTGTTTGCTTCTAAGTGGTTTAAGTTGACTTAGTTACGTTGCCTTATTTTAAGTTGACTTAGCACATATTTATACACACTAGGTGTCCTAGCTCCTAGCCATGCCCCTGCTCACCAGCCCTCTAGTGGCAAGTTAGAGTTGTGCTGGCTAAAAGCAGTACGAACACTTAACATTTGACTGCTCACAGCACATTCTAACTTTAACACTGCTTAACATTCCACAGCTTTAGTATGGTCTCAATGCAATGTGCAATTTCACCTTATCTTTTATTCAGGGGGAGGTGGCTGGGACCAGTGCATCCTGGAATGCTAGAGGACTGCTCATTTTATCCCAATGGAGCAGACTGAAGTTATTTTAACGTGAGAAAGTAGCACAGGCCAGAGTTAACTCTCACCTGAAGTGGTATAACTTTGAGATTCTTGGAGGGCACTTAGCATGAGTTAACAAGCTTTAACATCTGGACACTGGCATTTTAAGTGCCTTTAGTATAGTCTAAGTGTGACATGTAATTTCACCATGAGACTGTTATTGGGTACCACTGGGAGACATAAAAACATATAAAACTTTACAGGCTTCATGCATTTTCTGTGATGCATGAATGACATCATTTCTGTCATTCTACATCACATTGAAATTTTTGGGGCATTTGCTCTTATGTACCTTTCATATTGGGTAGCTAACTCAAGTGTCTACACAGTCCACACTTGTAAAAAAGGATGGATTTTCACCCAGGATATATTTGACCTGTATTTGGGCTAAATATTGGCATTGCCTTAGTCAAGTCACCTCATATTTTGTGTGTCAGTTTTCTTATCTGTAAATTGAGACTAATACCTAGACATTTGAGCTTGAGAGTTAAAGACAGGAAGGTATGATGTGAACCATATAACTCCCTTGTGTTATGCTGTAGCCACACTAAGTTCATGAGCCTCTAGGACTGGGCAGACCTTCAGGGTCCAGATAATAAAACATATTTAGGTACATAACTTCAGGTTATACAATCTTGGTGTAGAATTTTGGGCAAGCAATTTTAATATGGAATACAGATAATGCTGGGCACAATTTACTTTGTGCACCAGAATTTGAAAATCTGGACTTGATCTGGGTGAAGAAAGTTAAATGAGCATGTTTTTTTGATGATGGACCCCTGCCCTCTCTCCTCCTAACCCCTCTATTCTCCCCTTAAGAATTTAAACTTAAGAGGAATGAAAGCTCATTTGCCACTATTCCCCTCTTATAATTATACCAGTACTAACAATTCACTGAACAAAATAAAAGCTTTGGCTAAGAATTAGGATGATCACAAAAGAAAATAATCTCTGATATTTTATTTCCTTTAAACAGTTAAGTGGCTTGTAATCTTTGTTCTTCAGGTTGAAGCAGTGTTTGAAAAAGTAAAATTAATCTAAAAAGTTTTACTGTTTGTAGTGTTCCTTATAGGATACAGGCAGGATAAACAAAACTCAATGAATTTAAATACGTATTGTGTGACCTGAAATGTTTTAATGTTCCTTATACAGAGTGCTTGCATAGAACCATGGAATTTAATATGTTGGCTCAGGCCACTTTCCATCAAGTTGAGCACCCTAATTCTGTGTCCAATGCCTAACATGTTGAGAGAGAGAAATACCTAACCTATTGTGCAGCTATGTTCCTGGTGAGGAAAAAAAAATCTTTCACGTCACATGTGATCAGCTTATGTCCTAAAACACAATATTTGATTACATTTTCCTGCAGCATTAGAGTGCACTTAATATATAATCAAGTAAGCTTTTTTAATAATTATTAAACAAAAATATTTGTTAAAGCAAACTTTACCTTTCTTATACTGAATTTCACAGATTCATCATACTGCTTGTATGTATGGTACACATGTGATCTAAAATCATCATTGCAAGTTATGTATAATGATAACTGTCAATCCAACATGTTACAGCAGGGGCTGGTAATGTTTTTGGGCAGCGCCAAAAGTACCCTCAGGATCTACTTGTAAGATGTTGACATGCCAGGTGCAGATGGTGGGGGAGCCACAAGGGGCCTGATCCTTGTTGTGGTAGCATAGTCCTGGCCCCTTCCTTGCCATCTGCCCCAACATGTGTGTATACCCACTACCAACAATGAGCTGACCCAGGGCTCTTTGGCCCCCGGTGCAGCTGTTTGCAGCCTCCTGGCTGCCTGCCACAGCTGGCCCAGGTTCTGGGCAGGCCTCTGCAGCCCACCACAGAGCCCAGGTTGCTCCTAAGAGGTGGCAGGGAGGCTGCCAGCAGCTGCACCAGGGTCCACAGAGCCCCAGTCCAGCTCATTACTTGAGACAGGTGCACACACATTGGGGCAGATGGTGAGAAAGAGGCCAGGGCTTCAGTGCCACAAGAAGGATCAGACCCACTATTGCTCCCCCACCTTCTGCTCCAAGGGTTGGCATGACACACAAAATGTCTTCACATACCATGTTCTAGCACATGTGCTGGTGGTTGCCAACACCTGTGTTACAGGCTTTTATATACCACATGCCCCTTAATGCTTCTCTAATTTTCTTAAGAATCTATTTTTAATTTATTGCATAGGCTAACATAAACACATGTTGGAGCAGGACTGCAGTCTTTCAGTCTGTTTTCAGGTGCTCCTACATTGTCAGACACCCTTGCCTATAGTCAATATGGTTTATGTACTAGAAAGAAATAGTTTGTATGATTTTAAAAGTAATTGTTTCCAGTATTTTATGTTCTCTGATCCATAAGCAACAGATTGGATTCCTTCCTTTCATAATGTTAGAGGTAGCTAGAACTATTTATCACCAGTATAAAATAAAGCCTCTTCCTCACCCCTGTCAGCTACTAGCCACAGAATAAACACCTGTAAAGCTGTAGATACCAAAGATAAATATGTTAGTTACTTTACAGTTTACTGTCAGTATTTTTAACCTAGATCAAAAACATTTTGCCTTCGGCCTCAGAATTAGATATAACGGTGTATTTCTTTCCCTGTGTCTGACAAAGTTAAAGCAGTTGGAAAGCTCTGTATGCTTCTCTGTGGATAAGCATTGCACAAAGGGACAATGTTTGGGGTTCAGGAGTTCCTGGCCAGGCCCTTTGCTATTTCACAATGACTAACATTCATTTTGCTGCCTCTTACATTATGAAGGGAACATTATTAAGCTACCTGCCATACGTCAACACACCAGAATTCAGAATAGACATAATTATCTGTTTGTCTCACAACACAATAAATTTTGACTGAATGAGGCATCAGCTCATTAAACAAGTGTGGCTATAGAGCCCAATTCTTGAGTGACTGCCCCTTATGCAATTATCACACATGGAGTTCATATCTAATAATCGTGAATGCGGTGCACGTTTCTTCCTGAGATTTCGTCTTTCTTCTGCATGTTGTGCTCTTTCCTCAAAAGCCTTCATCCCATGCTTAATAGACCATTTCCAAGCAGTTTGATCCTCAGCAATCATCTTCTTGTTGTTTGGCTTGATGTTTATTGCCTTCATTATCTCTCTTGCAAACACTGAAATAGAGATAAGGATGCCCATATGGTTTTCTTTATGTAACAACTTCTCCATACAAGAGATACTTGGGTATACGGCCATCATCCAGTCTCTGCATATGACCAAGCCATCGAAGTCAATGCTGACTGAGAGAGAGAATGGATGCTCAAAATCTTGGCATTTTCCAAGACCTCATCATAGGCAACTTTATCCCACCAGAAAATTTGTAGAATGCATCGAAGGCAGTGTAAGTGAAAGCTGTTGAGGCATTTTTCTTGAGTAGAGTATGCAGTCTAGGATGTGTTGCTGTACAAAAGAGTATTCATGGTGCAAGGATAATATACTTTGACCTTGGTCTTAATGGTTAATTTGTTTGTTGTTCCATACTCATTTCCTCAACAGCTCATAATACCCGAGTTCAGATTCAGAATAGAAATCGCCTTATAAAACTGTGAATTCCTAGGTTTCCAAGGATTCCCATTTATACGGGCATTCTCTTTTCCCAGTCACCATGTGAGTCATTTAAGGAATTTACAGCTCTTAATCTCATTGAGTTCTGCTCTGTTCTTTTCCTATCTAACTACAGTACCGTTTTTGTAGATATTGTAGCCTCTAGGGATAACAAAAATGCCTCTTCCAGCACTTCTGAGTATGATGCTCAATGTGTGGTTTGTATTAGACTTTCTCTAAAAGGTGAAGCCATAGCCATCTATAGGCAAAATGTACAGACCTGAGACTTAACAATGTCTTGTTCTTTTGGGCTAGTTATAGATATCACACTTTTACCACTATAAGTGATCAGAAACCAGTTTATACATGTAATAGAACCGAAGTTGGGCGCACACAGTCTGATTTAAAAATAGCAGAACCCAGTCTAAGATTTGTTCATCCCTCCCCCTCAACCAAAGGGTGAATGTGTGTTCTGTTCGCTACCAATCTAAACTACACTGCTTACAGAAAACTATGTAATTTAGATCAATTCTGCCTCAAGCTTTTTGAATATCTGTACCTAGGTCCAGTTCTTTCTTCAGTCTTCAGTTCTGTCTAAGTGGATCTCCTCTCTTGTGTTCTGCTTGATGTAGTGCTTAGCTGGGGATGTGTGAGATATGCAGAATTTCTGGGCATTTTACAATTTCTAGCTTAATGTTTAATGAAACCATCTTCAAGCACCTCCTGGATGGAAATGACTGACATTCACTGCTTGTTTTTCTGGGCTCCCTCTGCTGCTTGGTTACATGTCTAAATCTCTGGTATCCTTCTATGAAAAGGATACACCCAAGTGCAGAGTATTTATATTATTTAATAAAGTACAGGCACTGCATCAGTAAACTAAGGAGATTTCTACTTCCCAAGATGTGAACCCAATGCTCTTTGCCTTTTAAGACCTACAAGTAACAATCACACCAGTAAGAGGAATGTATTATCTTTGTGCCTTGTCACACATTCACTTGCAACAGTTGGAAATCACTGGAATGTAGTGACCTATTAAAGTGAGTACATTTTAGGAGATAATTCTCACCTGAAAGAGAATAATTTTGCAGTGCCACAAACTTAACAGATGCTTAACTGCTTGGATGTAAATCTACTTGTCTTTTAACTGTCTGTAATAAGTGTCAGTCTGAACATGTGACAACACCCATGCACTAGTTTGCTGATGTAATTCATTACTGTAGGAGACACTGAAGATAATTTTATCATGAACAGAGGGCAAAGTTATTTCCAGTAACTGAGTTTACAGAATTTGTATATTAAAAGATCTGAGCCTAAACAGAATGGACAAAATCCAGGTATAAATCTAGCTGATATTGTTTAATGTTTTCCAATCTACTTTGTTTTTAAATGTAAAAAAACCCACCCTGTTTAGGTTTTTCTTAAAAGAAGTAGGGACACAATGAGATTACCACATTAAGTGTTTTCTAACCACTGTTCTACACTAATCTCTATAACTCAGCTCTCTATAATTACTCTGTGAACTCCACAGAAGAGCTTTACTGTAACTGTAACTGCCTGTAGCAATCAGGAACAATCCCTTCTTCTTGATTTTTTATTTACTCACAGTCTTGTGAACTGTGATTTCTATCCTTTTCATAGCATCACAGATATGTAATTATTTTGAGACTTCTATTTCTGTGGGGAGTGGCTCATGTCTTTAAGGGACAAAATGCTTTCTCAGAGTCTGATCTTCTGCATGGTCCCTTGGGAGTTGTGTGTTTGTATATGTGAGGTTAGGAGTCTGTGTGTGCCTGTATGTTTGATTCACTTGGAGTATATTCTACTTGCTTACAAAGAAAATGTAGCATTCAACTATCTTTGTCCTATTCTTTGAACATGACAATGGATGTGTTTGGATATTGTATATAATATATCAAAGTTGTCAAAGTAAAACACCTCTTATTTATGCATTATTAAATTCATATACATAGTATCTCATACATAGTGTCCTAACAAGCAGTGTAACATATGCCATCTCACCTACCCTTTAGATTTTGCCCCCTCCAAATCTGTATTAAGTTAGCTGGTTAATATTTTGTTCTCAGTAATAAGTTACTATGTCTGTAACAGGTTTGGCTGATAGTAATATTCAGTGAAGACTTCCAAGTTAGATCAGGTTGTCCTTATTTTATTGGAATGAAGAAAATGTATGTGCGCGAGCAATTGGTCTTGTACTGCTCTTGATTTACATAACTTCCACTGAAGTCAACAGGAGATTCCTGGAAAGATTGATGCCAGTATTTCATGCCAATATTGGCCACAACACTTTTTTACACATTCCGCCTATTTGATGCCAACCTCCATTGATGTGCAGGCTTAAGGTATACTTTGGATCCTCACATAACAAGATATAATCTTATTTATTCTAAATATGATAACCCTATGAAAAATAACTGAGGGGAATTATTTCAACAGATGCATATTGCCATAGCTGTATTTGGAGTCTTTGCCATTTCACCAGCTTGCATGTGAATAAAACACAATACAAACAGTAGCTCCACAGGACCTCTGAAATGCAGCTCATTTCAGTAGCAGATGCACAGGAAGATCAGTTCAAGAACTGTAACTTAGTGAGTACTTTCATGACTTTTCAGGTGAAGACACATACCTCAGACAGCTTTTGTTTTGTGGTGTTTTTTCTTACAGCAGTCCTAAGATAATATATTTATTTGTGGAAATAGTTGCAAAGAGGAGACATCTGTGACTGATAAACAATTGGGCAGAGGGGGATTGGGCAGAATTAGCATTATGAACATTTTATAAATTGTTTAGAAACTATTTATCTACTTGAAAAGCGTGCAAGGTTAATGGGTTCCATGGTGTGTTACTGAGAAAGAGTTGCTAGTTGTGAAAGTTCTCATACACCCAATTTTCTAAATTCTATTTTAGAAAGAAATATCATACATTAATATGTAAATGGTACAAAAATATATGTTAATAGTACCCGCAGTTGACCAAGCTATTTTGTGTAAAATCAAAACCTTAAAGCTCCTAACACATGCAGGGAGGCTGCTCCAACGTGCTGTAATTACAGACTCAGTTGAGTCTTTTGGAGCACAGTAATTACCATGCTCTGGGAGACTCCAGCACCAGGTGTATCAGTGTCCCTATGCTGAAAAATGGTGATGGGGCACTGTAAATCTCATTCGACGAGCTTTAGTTCAGAGCACCCCATCACCATTTGTCAGAGTGGGGCCACTGATACACATGACATTTTGGGCACCTTTAATTAGCACAGCTCTCATAGTTACACTAATTAAAGCACCACCACCCCCTTCCAGGATCACATCTGTAAATGCCCTTAGGGCCTAATCCTGAACTTGTTGATGTCAATAGCATATTTTCCATAGATCAGAAACTCCTTTTGTAACCATTCATCTACTTTCCCTATAGGATGGTTGATGTTTTTCATATGTGAAAACTAGGGGTGTGTGAAGTGGGCTGTATTCGATTTGGATTCAGATTCAGTCCGATACAAGGGACAGTGATTTGAGTTGTTGATTCAGATCACTGTTCCAATTCGATCCAGCTGAATCCAAATCTGAAGATTTGATTCTGATTCGAAGAAGTGATTCGGCCATAGTCACAGCTTTAAATGTTTTTTCTATATACCTCAATGTACCAGGTGTGACTCATGAACACTGAGATGGTGGGGCAAATGGAGAGTCCCACAAGAGTGTGGGGAGGCCCCCCGTGTGGTCAGCGGTGGACCTGGAAATGGACCAAAATTGCTTCTGGACCACTATCAGGTCCACTGCCAAGTGCACTGGTGATCCCCACCACACTTCTGTCTGACACTCCATCTGCCCCACCAGTTCAGTGTTCACAAGCCACCTGGTACCTTGAAGTATATAGAAAAAACATATAAAGTGGTGTCTATGTCTGAATCATTGAATCTCTCCAAATCTCTCTAAATCAAATTGGAGGGTTCCGATTCAAGTCGGGGAGATTAAAGGGTCTCCCGATTCAATTCGGATTTGGAGATTTGGCCACTGAGTTGGGCCAAATCTCTCCTGAATCGAACCAGTGACCGAAGCTTCACACAGCCCTAGTGAAAACCAGAGACTTTAATTTTCACTTGTAGTCAGTCTTGTCTTCTCTCTGTTGTGTTAAACTTTGTCTTTGAATTTCTTCTGTGAAAATTTAGAATTTCTGTGAAATTTAGAATTTAATTGCAAATTCCCTCTCTCATTTTCTTGAAGAGACAAGATTTAGAAAACTTGTGCAGTAGCTACCCAGATTATATCTTAGTGTTATTCTTTAGCAGGTGCTACTTTTATGTTTGAATATCATTGGATATATTTACCCATTGGAGATAGATAGAGTCAATATAAATTATATGTGTATGTGTGGGTGTAATGAATAACTGAGAAACAGAGCAGTTTACTTTTGAAGTAGTCATTCTTTTTTTCTGAATTTGTTTACCCTCTTTTACTGTTCCCAAATATAAGTGAGTATAATTGAAGGAAGCATTTGTATGAAAAAAATTGTAATATAAGGGGTGGCTTGTAAAGACTTTAAAATCAATGAAACTATGACAGATAACTGTGATATCTTTTACACCAGCATAAATTTAAGCAATTCCATCAACTCAATGAAGATTTATACTGGTACAGTAAGAGCTGTGCTATCCGGCATCTTAGAAGCTGGCATGCTCTACTAATCGGCATGCTGGCTTGTAAGATCAAGTGAAACTGGAAGTGCCCACTATGGCATTTCCAGTTTCTCTGAGCCCCCACAGCCCGGGGGCAAAGCAGCCTGCGCTGCTGAAC
>NW_005841830.1:1055081-1059530 GCF_000455745.1 Alligator sinensis
CGGGTGGGGGGGGGCCTACGGGTCAGGCGGCCATGTGGCGGGAGGGACGGCGATGCCGCGGGGGGGGTGGAGGGATGCCCCAGATGCAGCAGAAAAAGCGGCGGCTGGGGCTACTCAATTAATGGGCATATTTTGTTATCCAGCATCCCCCATTCCCGGGGGATGCTGGATAACAGAGCTTTTACTGTATAACTTAGAATATGGGCATTAGATGAATTTGTTTTCTTTGATTTTCCAGATGGCCTCAGTCTCAGATGAGAGAAGGGGGGGTGTTATATATGAGAGATACTATATATATATATATAAATAATAAATATATAAATATATATAAAATATATGAAGACAGCTACAGATATCAGAGGAATTAGTTTTGATTTCAAATTTAACTTCCTTCTCCACCTCCCTAAGGGGATTACTAATGTTTTCTTTGCTAATGTCAAATTGTAAAATATTTAGAGCATTGGGTAGAATACCAGATAAGTAATCCTGACCTAGTCCACAACATGCAATTAGGAGAAGCATTGGCTATAAAGTAAAGATGTCTCCATGCTCACAGAACTAGAAAGAAACCAAAATCTTGAATGCATTGTGGTAACTTCCATTATACTAAAAGCTATTGATTAGCACAATCCTCAACTGTAGTCTATTCATTCCTGTCAGAACATCACTGTCAGGGACTGTTAAAACCATATAACATGCCAATGACCCCTATGCAGTTAGATCTCAATGGGAGTTGTGTGTGTTGCAGAGAGATCTGGTATAGACTACAGTAAATAATCCATAGACTTCAAAACCAGAGGCTGATCCAAAAATCCTCAGCACCCATTAAAAGATTTACATTTATCTGAATATGCCTTGGAAAGACCCATAAAGCATACTAAAAACATATTAAAACTGTCATTCCCTTTTCTCCAGTTCTGTTTCATGTTTTAATAAACCTTTACTAAATCTAATTAATTATATTGAGTATCACAGGGTTAAAGAGGCTGTTGAATGCACTATTAATGTTGAAAGATAGAAGGAAACATACTTCCTTTTTTAATGAGTGTCCTGTGTTCCTTATATAATTTGAATGGAATGTTTCCTTGGTTGCATCTTTGTCATGTCTTTTAAATATGTGTGGGAGTTTCATTGATGCAAACTATGTAGGGCACAGAAATATTGGGATAAAAACAATTTTAAAAGGTTTTGCCAATATTATCAATGACTTTAGAAGTGTATTTAAAAACTTTAGTTCTCTGTTAAAAATTGTATTAATTCCCAATAATGGAGCCTGGCTGAAAAATGATAAAATTGTTCGTATTAAAATGTTTGAGAGAGAGATGCAATAAGGGTGAAAGAAAAGCACTTGAGACTATCTTCTAAAATACACTTGGAGACAAATGTCTTTTTTTCACTAAAGTAAAACGTGGTGTCTACTCCACATGCATTACAAACATATTCTGAGAAATGTGTTTTGAAATATTAATATTTTTTTTCTGAAAAAATGAACGATTTACTGGCATAACTGTGTTCTTTTTTCATTTTGTCCTTGTTCTGAAATAAGTGTATGTTCCATAAAGTGCAAAGGCATTTGTTAGCAGCCATAAAAATCAGAGTAAATGAATGAATCAAACACTTATTAGATTATTGTATACAAGCTCCTTGCAACCTAGATGGTCTCTTATCAGGCTATTAGTGGCTTCTGCACAATTCTAATATATAAACACATTTTGGAACATACTGTAAGTACAGATCAGTTCCTTGAATTATTATTAAAAGTAAAAGAACACACAAAAATTTTAATATCCTTATAGTCAATAATTCTTACTTAGAATTTTTCATTAGTGTCTTCATCAGCATCAGTTTTTGTTTTCTGGAACTGTAAATAGTGATTTGCTGAAATTCAATAACATATGTCTGCGTCCTAAAATATTTGCATCATTTCTTTGTTAGCCAAGTAAGAAGTTTTTAATATTTAATCTGAAAGTGTATTTTTCTGTTTATATTAATGTCTGGATCTTACACATCAGTTACCATTGAGTTCATTAATTCATTAATTGGTTGTATTTTATTGCCTTGATAGCACATTGTGCATTATATAATTCAAAATGATTTCTACATATTTTCCTGATTGCTTATATGCTATTAAATATGAGAGCCCTCCTGCTCCCAGTAGACTAGTGTTTATGTTTGGGTTTATTATTCATATATTAATATTCAATACATACATGGATACTCACTCTAGATAGGCTAATAGTTTAAAGTAATTAAGTTTTCTTCAGAATTTTCCCCCTTTTCGTATTTGTGAATGTCTTTGTTAACTCATCATTAGTTTCTCAATTTTATTAATTTAGAGATTTATTTTGTGAAAAAAATTAAACAATTCCTGGTCTTCTAAGTTATTTGCTAACTATGCTGGTTAGTTTTGATTGAACATAGACTGCATAGTATATACCCCCTGTTTGTTTAGAATGCAGTTTCTAAAATTATACATGTGTTGCAGATATATTTGGGATGGACTTGTGATCCCATTGCTGTCTATAGGATTTGTGCCACTCTTGAAAATGTACTTCCCTTGCACCTATAAGAAAAATGTGTCTTTTTTAAAAAAGTGAATCACTGTCAAACAAGAATGCCATTTCAGAAACAGTTAGGAGTTGTAAATGTTTTTTCCCTTTTAATTTATAATCTTTTTCATGCTCCTTCATCTGATATGCCAAGTGGCCAACATACTCTACAAGGGGACAAAGAGGAGAATTGCTATTTTGCATGTCTTTAAGAACATAGCTATAGTTATATAGCTATATAGTTACTAGAGCAGTGTGAAGCTTTGGTCCCTGATTCGAATCAGTGAAGATTCAGCCCTATTTGGTGGCCAAATCTCCAAATCCAAATCAAATCAAATCAGGAGACCCTTTAAGCTCTCTGAATTGAATCAGAACCCTCTGAATTGATTTGGAAAGATTCGGTGATTAGGATATAGACACAGCTTTAAATGTTTTTTCTGCGTACCTTAAGGTACTAGGAAGCTTGTGAATGCTGCAATGATGGGGTGGATGGAGTGTCCCACAAGAGTGCGAGGGGCTCCCCAGCTCCCTAAGCAGCAGACACAGAAATGGACCAGAAGCACTTCCAGTCCACTTCCGGGTCCACCAGGGAGTGCACAAGGGGGACACCCACGCACCCCTGGCTTGGCAACTGCTGCCTCCTGGGTCTGGAGGGCCACCCAGGTTCTCCCTGTGGCTGATCGCTGAGGTGGGGAGGCCCGGGGGGAGGGGGTGCCCTGCACGCTCCCTGGTGGACCAGATAAGGGAGCTGGCGGATAAGTAATTCCAGTCCACTTCTGGTCCACTTCCGGGTTTACCACCAAGCCCCCCCACGCTCCTGTGGGACACTCCATATGCCCCACCATTGTAGTGTTCATGATGCCTGGTATCTCAAGGTATGTAGAAAAAAAAACATTTAAAGCTGTGACTATGGCTGAATCACTGATTTTCCAAATCAGCATTGAATCTTCAGATTCAGCCGACTCAAATTGGGGACAGTGGTCCGAATTAATGAATCAAATCACTGTCTCCAATTCGGGCCAAATCCAAATTGAATTTGGCCCATTTCACACACCCATAATAGTTACAGATCTTTGTAGTTGGGGACAGTCCTGCTTTGAGCTGGGGGTTGGACTAGATAACCTCCTGAGGTCCCTTCCAACTCTCATTTTGTATTACTCTATGATTCTATATAATAGGCCCCTGGATGATGTTACATGTATTGCAGAATTAATGCATCAGTCACATAATCAAGTGGAACATCTTTGTGACTGGTTTATAGTGTGCTTTAATTTGCACTTCTGGCAGGGATATACTGTCATAGGAGGTTGGGGCACCGCTCTCCAATCTTGTGCTCCATGGGCCTGTGTGCAGGCCAGCTGCATGTGCACTTTGCACATGCCACCCTTTAAATATGCCTGTGTATGAGAAAGTGTAAAGACACTCCAGGCAGCCTGGTATCGGGGTCTGTTTTCCTATGCAGAGCTGCCCAGCATGTTTAAAGATCTGGATTCAGGTAGCCCAGCATCAGGGAGCAGCATCCCATTGCCAGGCTGCTCACCTACTGAAAAGTTGAAAAGGAAATCTGATGACATCAGAGACCAGGCCCCCAGTGCCAGGCTGCCCAGTGTACCTTTAAAGGTCCAGGCTTGGAAAGCCTGGCACTGGGGAGCAGCTTTCCTGGCATGATAGGATGATTTTTGAGATCTGAGATAACATTCTGTTATATTCCAATTGCATACTTTTATTAATGTTTGCCAGGAACCATGTTGGGTTATGACATACTCAGCTATTTCCCCTATTTAACTAAATCTAGATACTTATTTTTATTTATTTTTATTTTTATTTTTCACTAGATATTGCATTCTGACTTGGTCCTATACATTTTCTGTATACCTTTGAGTAGAGCCTTTTTAGGGAA
>NW_005841830.1:1059561-1060998 GCF_000455745.1 Alligator sinensis
TACAATTACTTCTGTTACAATTTTAACACACAAATGGTTCCTTGATCTAGAATACTATATCACATTTTCCTGGCATAACCAACATGTGGTAGTTCAGAAATTCTAACCAATTTGTCAGTTCTAACTGAACCAATTAGTTCCAGAAATCAAGTGAAAGATGCCATGGCATCAGACAAGTAAATTGAGCAACTGTCCAGGAAGAGCCTGCCATAATGTAACATTGGTAACATTGTCTAACATTAAAGTAATATAGATTCAGGAAAAGGATGATAATTTAATGGTGGGTTAGGGCCAAAATACGTTCTCCCAAAGTTAAATCCTTGGAAAGGGAACAGAGGATCCAAAAATGGAGGGTGTATTAATTGTATTAGGCACAAGTGTTACAGTTTCCAAAACATAGGGACAAGTCTGATCTGCCAGGAAAGGTGTGAGTTCAAACATATCCCTATGCTGGCCCTTGTGGTTGGGTTGTCTCTTAGGCCTGCGTGAATAGGAAACTTTTTGATTCAGATTCAACCAATTTGGAAGACAGTGTTTCGATTCGGAGATTCAGATCACTGTCCCAAATTGATTTGGCTGAATCGGCTTCGCGAGAGTCAGCTCTGTTTCAGAAAGATTTGGTGATTCGGATCGGCTGGGGAGAGGTGGGTACAGCTGGGCAACTGCAGGTTCTCCTGCAGCTCCTCTGGCTGTTCCTGCCTCTCCCTGGGTGTGGGGAGCCACAGGAGAAGCCCCAATGCCTGCCTTGCCTGGCTCCAGTCCCTGCCCAGCCCCAGCTTAGTCCCAGAGCTTTAAAGTAAAAAAAAAGCCCCACACTCGCCAGCTGCAGCAGTGGTTGTGGCCTCTGGGCACTCGTGGTAGAGTCCCCTGTGCAGCAGGGGGGCAGTAAGGATCACCTCCCCCACCTGGCACCCACGTAGCAGCTGCCCAATGGCATGGGTGCAGCGCAGCTCAGCAGGTTGTTGTGTGCTGTCTGGGGGCTAGGGCTGAGTGGTGCTGGACTCTGGCTGACATGCGGAGCTGTACCAACTCCAAGACAGCTCAGCAGGGCACCATGTACTGTGTTGTACCCATGCCAGGGGCCAGGTGACCACTGCCAAAGCTGGTGAGTGTGGGGTTGTTTTGGTTTTTTTAAGTGCTGGGACAAGGGTGGGGCTGGGTGGGGGATGCGGCTGGGCAGGGCAGCCATGGGAGCTTCTCCCGTGGCCGTGGGGGGCAGGGGTGCAATGCAGGTTGGCTTGCTCCGGGTGGCAGCCGGACATAGCCCCCATGCCCAGTGCTGCCATGCCTTTATCAGCACTGGGAGCTGGGGCTCTGCCCTGCCACTGCTTCCCAGGCAGCAAGGGGGGTGGGATCGGATGTGGGTGCAGAAGGGGGGGAGTGTTATGCCCTGCTGCTGCTTTCCCCCTTCCACCTGGAGCAAGCCATGCCCACATT
>NW_005841830.1:1061029-1150288 GCF_000455745.1 Alligator sinensis
CCCAAGCCCCCCATCCCCCTTCCTTCCTCCCTTCCCCAGCCCCAACAGACTTAACAGCCATGTCAGCTGCCTGTTTAGTCTATGGTTGAATCTCTGAAGCGGCCAGATCTTTTACAAAATTTTCCAAATCAATTCAAATGCTTTGAATCGACTTGGAACTTTTAATTGGTCTCCCAATTCAATTTGGATTCGGAGATTTGGTCCCTGAATTGGGCCAGATGTTCTCTGAATTGAATCAGCTACCAAAGTTTTGCATAGCCCTACTGTCTCTCCAAAGAATCACCATGCTTTGTTTCCTGGGCATGTCTAGTTGACATGCTTACTGCGCAGTAGCCTAATACTAGTGTGCAGTAGTGTGCTGATCAAAAAATGTGCTAATATGCTACTATGCAGTGTTATTAGCTTAGTGCGCAGTAAGTGTCACAAAAAACTGCAGTGGCGCTGCATATTTACTGCATATTTAGTTAGTACTTCATTAAGAAAGTACTAAACTAAATGCACAGTAACTACTGCGCATTAATGAAGGTAGAAACGTGCTCCCTGAAAATGTGTGCACTCTTTTAGTTTTTTAGTATCTGACCTGGGAGGAGACATAGACCAGAAGTTAAAACTGATAATCAGTCCTTCCAGGTGCCAAATGAGGATATGTAACATGCAGCATCTGCCTATAATAAATTCCCAAACTTTTGCCATCAGTTCATGTTCTAAGAAATATAAACCAAACACTAAGGAGTCATTTCTCATTGGGGGTGAGTAAAGAAAATAAAAGATTATTTAAAAGATGTAAATTCACATAATTTAGAATGTTGTTTGTGTGTGTGCACGCACATGTGCACACATGCGTGAATATTGTTCATTTATCCAGTTACCTACACAGAAGCTAGATTATCTCTCTGTTTTATAAAATTCATACAGAAGAAAAAATATTCACTCATACTTCATTTAAGTTGAAATATTTTTGAACGATGTCTAAAGGTGTTTCTAAGATAATATTTCATGTGATTATTATTATAATCTACAAATAGTAATTAGCCAGAATAATATTCAGGGGTAACATAATAATAATTATAAGAGCAATTATAAATCTTAGTTATTTCTAAATCTTGCTTTTTAATCAACAAAATTTAATGATTTCAAATGAAAACAGCATCAAATTAGCTAAAGTAAAATCTTCATTTTAATTCAAATTAAAAAATATATAGTAACATTATTAGCTTTCAACACCAGAACTCAATTTATAGTGAAAAAAACCTATGCTACAGTTTAGTAAAAAAAAAAATTAAAAATGTTACACCTTATTTAAAAGCCTTCCAAAAGAGAGGTACAGTAGAACTTGCACCAGCCTGCTTCATGGATAATAGCCAAAATGGAGCTATATTTTTATTTATTTTTTAGTGTTACTACTATATCTTGCCAGAAAAGAAAGTCCATTGCTTCTTATGGACTTGAAATTTAGTATGTTTGATGGAAGCCAATCCTGATAAACCTGAAATTTAATAGGTTTGAGGGAAGCCATTCTTGATAAAGAAGAAAGACTAAGATTTAATTAATTCATAATTTTAAAAGTAATCATTTTTGCCACTAGACTGTGATCTTTATATATTTGTTTGTTTATTTTCCATGTTCATGTGCAATAATTTATTGTTAATTACTCATAGCTGATATTATAAAGATCCTGAAACTTATTAAAGGGAATGGACTAGTCATTGTTCATGGAATCACTGTAGATTATTATGAAACACTTCAGAAGGAAACGAGATTTAAATATGAAATATATGTCTACTGAACTGCAGCTGTGATTGCACTAAAAATCCAGCCTATATGGCTAGATTGTATTTAAAAATAGATATCAGTAAATACCCTTAGCCTAATATAGTTTAACTAATAACCCCAACTAAAATAGTGATGGAAAGCTGCACTTTCGAAATACTTGTGTTGCTGGGAAATAGACTAACTTTTAGTCCATACACATATGCACATATATAGTTTAAGCTGTTCGGTACATGGTATATTTAGTATTTTCTATAGAAAGACCACTGACATCTTGTTTGATTTTGATTCTGAGGATCTCCTCTGTAGACAACTTGAAAGGAAATTAGAAAATGTTATAGTGTATAGAAGTAAGGGCCTTGTTACACATTACTCTGTGAGCTGCTCAAATGTTGAATGGTATTAGTTAGTGCTAGCTTAAGTTTGGAGCAATCATACTGCAAGCCAGCAGGGGCCTGGAGGACTGAAAGGTAAGAATCCTCCCCCCCTCCCCCCAATTCCAGGCTTCCCCTTGCCCTCTACCCCGTGGGTCTCCCCCAGTTCTTCTTCTGGCCCTGCCCCCCCCCCCCTCATTCCTCCCCTGCCTCCTTGGGCTGCCTGCACTTTCTATCCCTGGGGACCAGGCAGAGAAGAGTTAACCTACCTGCCCAAACCCTACCCCTGCCACTGCCATTTCCAGGCTGTTGCTCTTCTCCAGGCTAAGCCCAGCCCAGAGAGCAACAGTAGTGATACTGGTGGCCAGACAGCCAGATTAACCCTTTTCTTCCTGGTCCCCATGGCCAGATAGTGCAGGCAGCCACAAGTAGTTGGGAAGGGTGGCAAGGAGCAGGGTCTGGGGTGCTGGGGAGGGCAAGTGGGGGGGACATTAGGCCCCTGGGCAGGTGGGGGCAGGGAAGAGGTGGGATGTTTATACTAACACGTAGCCTACAGTGGCTACATGTTAGTGTGACCTGAGCTAGGTAACACAGATAAGGTGGTGTAACTTTAAGCCACCTAAAGAGTGCTTAAAACTAGTTTCAGGTGTTAATGTGTGGACAACCCTGGGATTAAGAACTCCAGGACCCACCTAAAATTAATGTGTAACAAAGCCCTAAAATGACCAACTTTATTGGTGGAACATTTTCATCTGTTGGAATTGTGGTAATTCATCTGAATAATCACCTTTTTCACCCATTATAGTTTTAACTGTTTTAGATTAAACTTTTTTTCCTCCATGTGAACTTTGCTTGCGTAAAAGGAGTAGAAATCAGCTCTGAAAGTGCAATCTATTTGAACAGCAGTTGTGATTCAGAGGGCTGAGAATACTCACTGAAGTTTATGGTCTGTTTCTGTGCTCAGTTAAACCAGTGAAAATTCATGGAATCATAAATCTTCGGGCCAGAAGGGAATATTATGTAGCCAAGGCTGACCTCTTGCATAGCACAGGCCATAAACTTCTTCCAGTGGTTCCTACATGCGGTTCAATATCTCATGGCTCAACTAGAAAACCTTATAAAGAGATTTAGTCTTGATGTGAAGACTCAAGTTCTGGAGAATTTACCACTAGCTCTTGTAATGTTTGATTCCTCTCTTTAAAACGGTGCATCTTATTTCCTGTTCTAGTTTGCTGTCTTTTAATCCCATCCTTTGTCTGATAAGTTAAAAAACTCTGTAGTATCAGATATCTTCTCCATTATAGCTATAGGTAATTATAAACTGTGATCAAGATACCTCTCTTTGATATACTCAGTAAATTGAGCTCCTTAAGCCTTTTATTGTAAGGCATTTTATCAGACTCTTGGAACAATTTTCTGATCTCTCCCTTATTTTTTCACATCCTTTTTAGTGTGAGTGCTGGAGATGTACACACTATTTGTTTCAGTAATGCCATATACAGAAGTAATGCTGCTTCTCACTTGTGCTCAGTATTTCTTTGCTTATATGTCTAAGGATTGTTTAAGTCCTTTAGTCACTGCATTGCTCTGGGAGTTCATATTCAATTACTTAACAATAATGACCTCAGTCCATCACAGAGTCAGTGCTTTCCATTCATTGTATAGTTCCCTCATCCAGTAAGCATGGCTTCCTTTGGAATAAAGTCAAGAGTTACTCCAGGTTTATAGAGATGCAACTGAATTGATGCCTAACTGACTTACCTTGTCCAAATCTTCTGTGGGAACAGCTGTGCCCTGGAGGTCCTAGACAGTCTCTATTTCCAGTCCTGCATTTGAAGACAGGCCAGCTACTTTAGCAGTAGTATCCCATTTTGTTCTTGGCCTCTTGCAGGATGTTGCAAAGGAGAAAGGATCTATATTAGGGTGTGGATAGGAAATGAAAAAGATAGAGTAGTGGATGGGTCAGATCACATTATATTTGTTCTCTCAGGGCACATCTAAATGTGCAGTTAGCATGGCTGAATATACTCCAGCACAGTTCACTCTGGAGTTTTTTGCTCCAGGGTATAGCATTTATACATGTGCCTGGGATAGCAGCACATTGGGCCAGGGTGGCTCAGCCCCAGCTGGCAGTGGGCCTGGGGTGACAGCACAGATCTGCTTCACCCTACCTCAACATACTGTGGAGAAGATGGTTGGAACATGAGAGTGCTACAGTGTGGGGCTAGCCAGTCAGCAGCCCCTACAGTATAGCACCCTTGTGCCCCAGCCAGCTCCATTCACTGTCTAAATCTGTGTTGCAGAGCATTAAATAACTCTGCCATAGAATAGTACTTGTTTTGGGCAGTACTATCTTATGGCAGAGTTAATGAGTTTACTCCAACTTAATAGCGCTGCACATGTAGATGATGACGCTTTACTGCAGAACTAATTAAGCAACTCTGCAGCAAAGTGCCTGTGTAGATGGCCCCTTAAAAAGTGAATACAGACCCCATCATATTATCTTTCTAGCATTTGCATTGGGGAGTCCCTGGGCGGTACCACCAGTGGAAGTCCTGTGAGATCCAAAGACTGTTGTAATCAATAGGAGGTTTCTATTGACCTCATTAGACTTTGGATCATACCCAACAGAGTCATAGTATGTGAAGATTATGGAACTACTGTACAGACATCACTATACTGCAGCTAATCCTGTAAAGGGTTTGTGGATGATCCTTCAACCTCATTTCACAGAAGCAAACTTCACTTACCAGACGAAAAAACTGGAGAAAAATTGTTCTTCATGCACCTCATTCTGTGGGAAGAGGCAAATGGAAACAGGCTTAGGTCCCACATATGGACATCCATATATAATTTATTTATCTTTGTAATACATTATTATTAATGAGTGACACACTTGAAACTAAGGGTGCACCGATAGAGATTTCTGGGGCCGATACCAATAGGTGATATTTAAGGAGGCATATCAGCCAATGCTGATTTCCGATATAGCTGCCTCCAGCTGGTAAGTCCAGTGTGGTGGAAGGGGAGTGGGGAGAGAAGGGGCATGGGGAGGGGAAGATCAATGCCCCCTGCAGTGAAGGAGGGAGCAGGGGCAGGGGGGTGGAGCTGCAGCTCATCGCGGGGCAGGTGGCTCCCACTGCTGCTTGCACTCTGGGAGGGCACGGGGAGGGGGAACCCTCCAGATCTGTGAGGAGCAGGATGGGGTAGGCTGCAGCCAGGGCTGTGCAGGGCTCTTTTCAGTGGGGGCTGGGTTCAGAGCGGCTGCAGACAGCACTAGGGTGATGCTCTATCCACCCCAAATTTTGCCGCTGCTTGGCTCCCAGTGCTGGCACCACCAGACATCTGCCTCCACCCATGTGCTGGGAAGAGCCGGGGCTATGCCAGGTGGCTGGCAGTGGCACTGGGAGCGGAGCAGTGGTGAAATTTTGGGTGGATGCAGCATCCCGTCAGTGCCACCAGTGCCCACTCTGAGCCCAGCCCCTGCCAAGAAGAGCCCCATGCCGCCCCAGCTGCAGCCTGCCCCATCTCACTCCACGCAGATCCAGGGGGCACAGACCTGCCTTCTGCCGTGAACCTGCTTCCCCATGAACTGTGGCTCTGCCTCACCCTGCCCTGTGTGAGCAGCGCCTGCCGCTTCCCCCACCGTTACTATGGGTGGCGTTGATCTTCCCATCCCCTGTCCCTTCCCTCTCCCCTTGCCTTCAATCACACCAGACTTACCAGCTGGAGGCAGTTCTCCACGCTGCTGGCTCTGCTTCTCACTGTGTGACTGCTGCACTATGGCTGCATGCAGCATGGGCATTTAACGGCCAGATTATCAGCCAATATCCGATACAGCCAGTTTTCTTTATATAGATACCGATCTGATATCAGACCCATGTATTGGTGCCCCCTATACGCATTTAAAAACTAGAGAAATTCAAATGTAAGTTATTCATATAAACAATATGTATTGAATGTTTTTACCAATAACCATCATTTATATTGTTTTTTAAATATTTTTTAACAAAAGCTGTAAATAAACTACTTCTACTACTACAATGCACAGAGAGAGACCCATGCTAATGGCAGTTTATTGTGTTAGATTACCATTAATTTAGTACAGAGATTATTAATGCTTAGTGGAAACTGATTTTTAAATAGCCTTTCCAATTATATTCTTTCAGATCAGGTGTTCAGATAGAATAGTTTTAATAACACATTTAGAAAGGTTACAGATCCTCTCTCTCTTGGTGTACAGGCAAGAATTCTTAGTGTACTACTAGAAGAAAAAACAAATGTTTGTTCAAAAAGGGAGGATCCTATCATACAATCTTGAGTCTGGAGACAACATATGTGAAATATTCTTTAAAAAAAGTTGTATCTTATTTTCTATTTCCCTGTCTCATTTTTTTTGTGAGACATGCCAACAAACAAGCTTCATCTCATAACAGACTCTCCCTTATTTCTGCTTCTACATCTCTTACATAAAAACATTAATCTTTCATAATAGCAAAGCCCTTTCCAGTGCTACCAAATAGTGTGTCCAAAATAGTACTGACTGCTTATAGACGTGAAAAAATACACAACCAAAACAGCGCTTTAGTTTAAGCTTGGCACACCCCCACACCAAGCACAGTGTATGCCCAGAAGAGACATTGCGTTAATTTGACCCAGCTTGCCCAACATCTGTATGTAGTATGTGCTTCAGCAAGGCTTTTTGATGCTTTTATCTAAAGCTGATTGAATTAGCTATTACATAAAAATGCCAAAAAGCCCTGCTGAAGCACCCAATCTATATAGACACTGAGGAGTCAAGTCGAATTAATGCACTTCCTCTTCTGTTAAAGCACTGTTTGTTTGGGTTTATTCCATGTCTGTCAGCATCCAGTATTCTAATTGTGTGTGTGGAATACAGTACACATGAGAAACCATATGCCACCAGGCACTATAACTGGTATGTACTGTCTCTTTAAAATATATACGTTACGTGGTCCTTTGGTCACCAGTGACCAGTTGTTTTAATTCATTTAATCTGCTTTATAAAGGGCAAATTCTGTACCATTTGCACCACAAATACTTCAAAAAAAGTAAGAAGTTACTGGCAAGACCACAGAGGTACTGTATCAGGTATTAAAACTGGTCAACCTATTGAAGCAAGGTCATGAAGGGACAAAGATTGCCATGCATTTCACACTGAGCGGAGATTACCTCCAGAACAACCCTTCTAAGGATAACATTTGGCCTTGGTTCATACAATGTGATTTTGTTTCCATAGAAATGCATCTGATTACAACCATCAGAAAGTCCTAAGTGAGAATAATTTTGGATTCTTCTTCCTCAAGCTTTAACTAAAATGTTAAACATAATCTCCATTTCCCCTCCGCAGCCTATAATAGATTCACAATTTTCTCGTCTGCTAGAAAGATACAATCTAAGATGGCTACACTCCCACCTGACCTGCTAGACCCCTCAATCTATACTCAGCTTTCTAGGCTAGTCTGTAAATAACAGATGAATAGGACATGAGACCATGGCCTAAAGCTTTCCAGATATAGACTGGAGTTTACACTCCATTGCTCAGCAACTGCATAGTGGCTGTGGTGTGCAAAATGATCAATTGCACTCATGAGAAGCCAAGGGACACTAATGTCCTGTTCTGGTGGTGTGTTTCTGCACTGTCCTTAATGTAGGAGAGTTGCTAAATGCAACAATTTAGGCCCTTGTTAATTAATGCAAAGGTAAATGTAAGGCTTTAGTGAAGAAGATATTCTTAATGAGTCACAATTAGATCTGGCATAAGCGACTGTAATTTCAAAGACTTTAGTGATATTGGATTTGGAAACTTGCAGCCAGAACTTAAAATTTCAGTTTATGTCACATTTCAGTACTTCAGGGTTTGTTTTCAATCCAACTGGGAATAAAAACATGTTTTGCAAAATTTTAATAAACCAGTAATATGATGTTTGTGAAACTACATATGATCCCAAGGATTCCAGCAGCTCCTGACTGAAATATGAACATTTTTATCAGGTTCAATGCCCAGGAAGCAGTAGCTTCTGGGGCTCCAAGGACCCTCATGCTTGATGAAAGCTTCACATCTAGGACTGCCCTAGAGGCATGAAATTGGGAATTGTCATACCCCTAGGATAGCTGACACCCAGTGCTGCCCATTCAAAATTTAGGTGGCTCAAGGACCAATCTGTTTTTGGCAGTCTGTATAGAGCGGCTTCCATGGGCCCTAGAACCTTTTTCTAGGGCTTCTAGGCTTGCAGACTTGTGTCAGAAGCTAAAAAGAGAACAGGTTTTTTTCTGGCAATTTATGAGCTGAGAGGACCTGAGCCGTATGGAAGTTCTAAAAATGTGGGGATGGGCAGATTGTGGAAACCTGAGCCCTCAGCTGCAAGGTAGTGTGAATGGCTGCCTCTCCTAGAATTCATAGAAAGTCATATATCATAGAGAAATAGAGCTGGAAGGGACCTCCAGAAGTCATCTAGTCCAACCCCCTGCCTGAGGCAGGATCATCCCTATCCAAGCCATCCAAAACCATAATCTGAACTCTACATAAGACTACCATCAACAGGGACACAACACAAACCTAACACCATATCCTTCCAAAGGTAAAGGAGGGGAATCACAGCAGCTAACATGATGCTTCTATGAAATGTTGTCAGTATATGCTCAAGAGATCCCAGGTAGAGGGCCATGTACCCTATTACAGGCTAAGGCTAAAACCCTTAGTAAGACTAAAGCTAAAACCTTAAGCTAAAACTAACCCAGACTGAGGCTAAAACCCTTGGTACAGTCCATACCAATATGACCATGGGATAAAATTCCTTCCAAATGGTGAACAGTCTGATGCTGAACAGAGGGGTAAGACCCTCTAGCCAGGAACCTTTGACTTTGGTTCGAGCAGAAGCATTGGCACACCCCAGTCAAAGTTCTCAGTCTTGGCTGTAGCCAACACCTCTGAGGAAGGCTGAAAAACACCCTGGGTACATCTACATGTGCAATAAATGTGATACAAGAAACACAGTTTGTGCTGGAGTCAACTGCTCTTAGGCGCAACATCTACACGTATGCCCAGGACAGCAGCAATTTGAGCCGGGCCTCTGGCTGGCTGAGCTGACCAGGTGCAATTTACACCCCCAGTCATCATCTACATGTCTATTTTGGCAGAGTAAAGTACTCCAATGTGAAATAGTACTGTCCCCAACAGTACTAGCCTATGGCAGAGTTAATTAGTTTACTAGACGCTAATACCAGCACATGTATAGACTGTGACAGTTTACTGTAGAACTTTTGTGGAACTAATTAGTCTACTCTACAGTAAAGTGCATGTGTAAATGCATCCCTTGACATATGTAACAGAAAGTTGGGGAGACGGGGCAATCAACAGAGCCCAGAAACATGGGAAATACCCATTATAGAACATGAGCATAGCTATGCCTTGATCATCCCCAACCAGTGCCTGTCCAAACACTTCCAGTGATGGAGAGTCCACAGCTTCCCTTGACAGTCTATTCGACTGCCTCGCTGTTCTAAGAGTGAAGAAGTTTTTTTTTCTGGATGTCCAATCTAAGCTTACTTTACTGCAACTTCAAGACATTAGTCGGTATCCTCCTCTCTGTAGCAAGAGAGAAAAGGTGTTTTTCCTTTTCTTAATGACAGCCCTTCAAGTACATGAAGATTGTTATCATGTCCCCTCCTAAGTGCCTTTTCTGCAAGCTGAACATGCCTAGCTCCTTCAGCTTCTCCTCATATTACTTGCTTTCTAAATCCTTTATCATCTTTGTTGCCCACCTCTGGACTCTCTCTAACTTCTTCAGAACTGCACACGGTACTCCAGATGAGGTCTAACCACTGCGAAGTAGAGAGGCACTATCACCTTGCATTCTTGCACCTAATGCTTCTATTGATGCATCCCAAAACTGTATTCACCTTTTGTGTGGCTGTGTCACACTGTAGACTTAAACTGAGTCTGTGGTCTACTAAGATTCCCAAGTCTTCTTCCATCCGGCCAGTGTCACTCATTTCCTAGTATTTTTTTGATTATTCCTCCTGAGGTATAGCATTTTGCATTTATCCACATTGAACTCCATCCTGTTAGCTCTAGCCTAACTTTCCAATCTGCTGACATCCTTCTAAATTGTGTTTGCATCCTCCAACATGTTCTCAATCCTTCCCTTTTGTGTCATCTGCAAATTTGCTCAAGATTTTTTTTTGTGTGTGTGTGGGGGAGCAAATCCTGAAGCTAAGTCAGGTGGGCAAAGAGGTTTTTCAGAAGAAAGCAAGGAAAAGGCACAAAAGGGCCAGAGCAGCAGTAGTAAGAATGGCTCTCACAGGAAGCTGAAAGTCAGACCTTTGGGGAAACCAGTGTTATGCGGACAAAGAAACTGTTTGCTGTTCTGTGTTCTTTCTATTTTCAGTGAAACAGTGCTTTGTGTGCTTTTTTTTGGGGGGGGGGAGTGTAATTAAATAGCACTTAAACAAAAAAACCCACCTGACTAAAACTCTCCTTCCTGCAACAACTCAGTGGCCCCAAATAGTCACAAATTGCTCATCCCAAAGGACAACAGTATCCTTTCTTGCCTCTTTGATTTGCAAATGTCATAACCAAACTAGATACACATGTTGTTACTTCAAATCTAAAATTGTGCCAGAAAATGCCTGAGAACATTGCCTATATTTGTAATGTATTATAGCCTTGGTGATGAATCTTTTTGGAGATTAGAAATCAAAACTAGTGTTTGAGTATCTGTAACCAGAGTAAATGGTTTCCCATACAGATATGTACTACATTAAAAAAAAAATCAACATGTTCCTTTAATACCAGTTTGAGCATAGTAAAATTCTGCAAAAGTAAGAGCTGGAAGCAATTGTAATAGTAATTTCTGTATGTTTGAAATTGTTGCCTTTATTTCACATTGCAAAGTGACACAAGTTACTGCTATAGGGTCTTTAATGACCCTTTCAGACATTATGAACTGTGTGGTTTCATCATATATCTTAGTCCATTATGGGTCCATACAGGCACTCAGAGAGGTTAAGGGGAGATTAGATAAAGTTAAAAATGGACACCTGATCTAAGGTAAGTCAGGATGAGAGGGATAGCAGGGGAGTTTGTGGGGACTGGGGGGAAAGCAAGGTCCATGGGGGGATTGTGGGGATCATGGGAGAAAGTGGGGTCTGCAGGGGGTGTTGGAGGGCTCAGGGAATCAACGGGGGTCTATGGAGGGGCTAAGGATTGTGGGACCAGTGGGGTCCATAGGGTGTTAGTGGGGTCCAGGAGGGTTTAATGGAGTTGGGGGGAGCAAGCAGGGTCTGTGGAGAGGAGGTTGGGAAGATCAGGGGGGCTAGTGGGATCCTCAGAAAGACTTGGGGGAATTGAGGGGTGGGGGTTGCAGGATTGGAGAGGCTCTTCAATCCAACAAAACCTAGTTGGACCTTCCTAGCCCCCCAGCTCCCTATACCATTGAACTGCCCACAATCCCTCAAACTGCTTCCAGGGATGATTTTACCAGTATTCACCAGTCCTAGGAGCCTGACTGAAGTAAGTTGGGGTTGCGGTCAGGGGGGACTGATGGCTCCATGGAGGTGGGGGTTTGGTGGGATTGGGGGACTCTCTCCTCCTCACCTGGGATGAGAGGCTATTTTTAGCCCCCCAACCCTCCCACTCCTAGACAAACAACGCCCCCTTGGTGAACCAACCCCCCTCTGATCCTCCCCACCCCTCTCCCCACCTCAAACTTACTTTCTTTGGCTCCTAGCACTAGTAAACACCAGCAAAACTGACACTGGGAGTGGCTTGTGGGGGGGGGTGAATTTGCGGGGGCTGGCTGGTCCATGAGGGGTGTTGTCCATCTGGAAGAGGGGCCAGAGGACTAAAAATAGCCTGGTGCTGGAGTGGATAGGAAAAGTACAACCCCAGGGTTAGGGCCAGTGGCTGGGCTTTCGTAGCCCCAGTGCTGTGCTAGGAACTGTACAGAAATTCAATTAGATTGGTCTCACTAAACTCAATCTAAATTAAGCTAACTGGGAGGTAGGGCTAACTTAGTTTAAGTTGGCCACTTTTTGACCAATCTAACTATCCTGAAACTTCTATAATATCCACACTTAAATCTACCGAACTAGGGATCTAAGGGTAAGGTCCACAACTGGGCAAACAATTTAGATCTGGTAGCTATCTAGCCTCCCTCTAACCTCTACAAATGTCTGTGCCTAGCCTTTATTGACCAACGTTGTTACTGTTTCTTGTATAGCATCTCACTTAGATGATAGTAATTCGCTATCCCCAGAAAGGAATATAACTGTAACGTGTTTTGGTTTACTGAAAAACATTTTGTTGGAAAACCAACCACTTCTAATGGTTATATCAACACGAGTCCATTTTTATACTAGTGGAGATGATAATGGTTCTGTATATTAAGTTTTAGAAGTTTATAATGTTGCCAAGAATGATGCTTAGCATTTATGCTTCACAGAGATGCCCTATTTTATTTTATATCTGTATGACATGTCACTCTTATTTCCATTTTACTGCTGGAGAAACATAAGCAGAGAGGTTAAGATTCTTTCATGCAAGAGGATGAAAACCTTCACTAGTTCTAGGTGCTTTCAAATCTCCAGTTAGCATGTTCATTAGTTTTTGGAAGCTGTTTGGCGTCTTGCAAAAAGAGCTTGCAAAATGACCAAAATAAACCAGGAGAAAAAGCAGAACTCAGGGGTTTCTATCTACTCGGCTTGTCCTTAGAAATTATAATCTCTCACTTTACAAGATACATATGTGTATTAACTACTAGGGGAATCAGAAAAATTAGACAAAATATTTGCATTATATACAAAATGTTGTAATGGTCTCCTTATAAATACTTGTGCGTAAAATAAAGTAAGATCAGTAAAATCGCTACTCTAAAACAGCCATTGAAAAAAATCTTATCAGCTTTATGAATCTCCCCATCTATTTACAGTATATGGAAAAAACTTTGACTGAGCTAAACGCCCCAATTTCAGAGGAATTAGAATTAGCCCAAGAGGTTAGAGAGGAAGTTCCCAATTATATGCGTTTTTTGGTAATATAAACTTTCCCCAATATTTTATTTGAAGAATAGCACTTAATAACTTCAACTCGATTTTTATTAAAAATAAATAAATACTAGAAATAAGTTAAATCACTTGTATTTAGATAGTTTAATTACACAAACAAATGTTTATGGACACTTCCATAGTAGCAACATTAAGTTTAACAGAGCTACTCTAATTTTGTCAGCTGCATATCCGGTCCTTGAAATAAAGTATTCAAGACATATATTCAAAGGCATAGAGCCTTTTCTTGCTTCTATTGATGTTAATTTAACTGACTACAAAAGGATTTTGAATTGGCTTGTTATCAAGTTCCTTCATGATGGTTACAACATATCTGGAGCTAAACCTAGAAAGCCAAAAAGAATGCCATAATATTAGGTCACTATGGGTACGTCTACACCTGTGCTTTAATGTGCAGTAGCTTATTCTACTATGTATTAAAGTGGTGCATAAAAAAACATGCTAATTTGCAATAGAATAGGCTATCACGCTTTGTATCACTTAAAAAGTGTGTGCTTGTGCTACTGCGTGTTAGCACAGGCTAACGTGCATTTATTTAGTACCTCACATTGGAGGTACTAAATCTAATGCACTTAGGAAAAGTGCATTAATGCACATGTAGATATGCCCTGTGTTGTTTACAAATATACTAAATGGAAGGAAATGGAAGGAGACAGAAAATATAATACAATTTTGGTAATTCATCTAGTTTTTTGTGTAATTTTCTTTTCCTGTTTCCTGAAGGGGAGGAAACTATTATTTCACTAAAAGAAAGTAAACTCTTAAACATAATTTTTGATAGAAAAAGTTATTTCTGTGTTCTAGACTAAATATCAGTATGGTTGACACCTGATATAAGGAAAACAATCTTTATTTAATAGAACTGAAGAATTTTCATTTTTACAATGGTCCTTTTATAATTTTTTATCTTGCTTTTTATTTAGAACAAACATATTTCTTTACATACTCATTTTTTTTCATTCTTTTATTTTTCTAACTGCATGTAATAGATATTATGCTCCCACTGCACTCTCATGAAAAAAATAAAGTTGTAGGCACTGAGTTCTTACAAGTCTGACTTGAAGATGTGCTTGGAGAAGGCAATTTTCAATAATTTAAGATGAATAATCTGCAGTTCTGTTTTCTGAATATATATAACATGAATGAATGTTACAATTTATAATTGGCAGAAGGAAAAATCATGAGTATTGAAATTCTTAACAGTTATTCTTAGATAGTGGCAACCCATGCATATGTTTAAATGCATGCATCTTAAATGTTGCATAAAGCAGATCACTAAGCAGCACAATATGAGACTATAATTCTTAAGAACTTTTTGATGTTTTCTGTCTTATTTATAGGACATGTTTCTGAAAGTCTAAATATATTGGAGCAGGTCTTGAGCTGAATGGTCACTAGATGCTATTGGGTCTGATTCTGTTAAATTCAGTCAAATTCAGGATTAGGTTCAGGTCCCCAGTTCAGGATTAGGCCCAATAGTATACGTACGTCTTAGATTTAAAAAAAAAAAGTTATAACTGAATTGAGCCAAATTCTTCAGTTGTACTCATTCATAATTCTGCAACAAGGACTTATGAGACCTAGGAAGAGTCATAAATAGGAAGAGCCCAAATCACACAACCGGTCCATTTTTTTCTGTACATCTATCCTTGGCTGACTCCATGTGTTTGTTATTCTTCAGCAGTTCCTTTTCTTGATCCTTCTTTCCTCTGTTTACCTGGTCCTACCAGTCTTTTCCACTCTCCCTCATACCTTGTTAACTTTGGTTCCTTATTACCGTGTTCCCAGTCAGAATCACAATGGGCAGTGGAAAAATATTCTCCTAAATCCCCAAAGAAGAGAAATATTCCCCAGTAGGGGAATAATATGTAGAGAGGTCAGTCTTCCCTACCGAAGTTGGAGTTTGAACATGTGTTTGCTCATTAATCTCAACTCTCTATCTGGATGAACAGAAAGGAGTTAAAGTCTGCTGCCACTCTACAAAATGTGGGGAAGCCCTCTGCTGAGTGCTGCCTGAATCTCTCGATCATTAATGGATAGGGACTAAATACACAGTTGTATCTGGTTGATAGCAGGCCTTGCTCAGGCAACACTCCCATTAGTGACATCAGATTGCAGGATATGGCCAATTTGGCTTGAATCTATAAACAAGAGTATAAAATTAATTGGAAGTGTACAAAGCATCTGACCATATCTTTGTGGTTACTCTGTCTTTTACTGATTCTACCAGGTAGAAAATAGTGATTGATTTTTTCAGAGATGCTAGTATCTGATGCTGATAAATGTAATTGGATCAGATCCTGTACCCCTTACTCATTGCACACAGCTACAGTGGCAGTTCTGCCATATTTGATAATAGTGTTTTGCCCATTTATTTGAATGAGGAAGTCATCTTATTGAAAATTGCAAGGTCCATCAGGTTGTCTGTTCTAAATGTTTCACAGCATACTGTAGAAGCAAAATTAATTACATTTAAAAAACTATTTTATGAGTCATTTATGACTATTTAAAATGGGAAAATAAGACAAAATAAACTTTGAATTCCCATAATAAGTGACTTTTGGTAATTTTCAATTATTTATTAATGAAAGCAGTATGAGAAAATTATCTGAATAATGGATAATAGAGCTTGCCTCACAAAGAGCTGCAAAATCTCCTTGTTCAATTCCTTCACTCTGGAAATAGTATTATTTTACTTTATATCACATAATCTGTATTGAATAAAAGAAACACTGCTTCTCTGGTGGTTTTGTTTTTCCCTTCGGATGGTAGCAATGGAGCACTTGCATGTTGTGTTTGATGCCTTGCATGATGAAGACATGCAATGGCAAGTTCCAGTCTGCATGCTGCTTAATGAATGTTTTCCTTTTCTCTCCTTCCCTGTTATGTGCTTTCAGAAGACAACTATGTGGAAGGTGGGTGCTTTCTGCCTTATTTTCCTAAGCTCTTGTTTTTCCCTTCTGCACAGTGTTTTTTTCCCTTATGCCTAGTGTTATAATGGTACAAATATCATTAAACACGGTAAGTTCCATTTCTTCCACTAGGAGAATTTTCATATTTATTGAGTTGGGTTGATTTATTTTTTCATACAGAAACAAAACAAAGACAGATCTTGATCCCTGTTATGCTAGTGTAAATCCAAAATAATTTTACTGAAGAATGGAGTTACATAGGATTTATACTTGTGTGACTGTGATCTAAAATATGAATTGCTCCTCAGAATCATTCAGGAGATTCACAGAAGGATTAATTTCTCTAGTATTCTGTATGAAAAATACTAACAGATAATGTTTGTCTTGTCAGTATGAAATATAATTCCTTCTTCAACTAAAAATTTGATACATGTTAAACAACAATATTTTTAATTAAGAACACAGAAAGCTCTCTTTAATATGACAAATATCAGTTATTGTGTTACCCTGATTTCAGCACAACACTTTAGAAAAGTTTGATTTATCATAAAATCAGCATTGAAATTAACATAAAACATTCAATCTTTTCAACCTGACAGTATAAGAGGTGTGTGATTTTAGTAATAGTATTTGTATATAAGTTCCTTTAAACAAAGTAAGACACAAGGCAGTGGAAACTAAAACAAAATGCCATCTAGCCAGAATATTGGTAAGTATACTTCTTGGACAGTAAACTGTATATATGTATGTGTATTTAAGAGTATAGTTTGTTATTAATACATTTTTAAATAGCTCAGTTGTTTGTTGGAAGTCTATATTTATATCTTTATGATAAGTCAATATTTGAATATTGTCTTATCAATATATATACAATACTAGTAAAAATTCTCTATGGGCTGAATCTTTGCATACTAGGTTCATGTTAAAATATACTTTAAGATAGTGTGGGCTGTTTTTTAAACCAGGGGGTCAATATTGTATTTTCTTTCAATATGTCCTTTAAACTACTTTTAAATAAGAAACATTATGGATGGAATGATGGATGGATGGATGGATGCAAAGTTAATGCCCTTGTGTGCAGCTGTAGCATGATGGCCCTGTAAAGTATGTAGACAACGAGCCACTGTAGCAGCCTGGTCCATACATGATCTAAGCTCACGGTGAGATGTTTGAAATGTAATTGTCAGTGCTTCTGTACAGCTAGGTGATGGTAAACTTCTCAGCTTCATCACATATAGATGCTTTGGGCATTTTTATTTAAAAAAATAATGCTGACATTGAAAGAAGCATAACCATTGAAGCAAAACTTCATCAGACTTTAGTCAAGGAAAGTATCCAGTGAGACTATGACAGTTTTACATGCACATACACACCTACATGTCCACAGTATAATCTCAATGTTTGTTTTTTTTACTTTTTCTTTATGAAATAACTACACAAAAATTGCATAAAATTAACACTGGAGCAAGCATTCAGATTCAAAAACTATGGAACCTCTGAAATAAGGGCTCAACCTGAGAGCTGATTCATGTATGGAACATTTCATTAATGACAGTGAGTTCCAACTGTGGATCAGGATGACTGTGCCTACGTAATGAACCACTACAATTTGACTTCACATAATCTTTATCTGTGCATATTAATGAAAGGCAAAATCCAGACCTTTCTTGAGTTTCTTGATTAAAGCTGAAACCTTATTTTTTTGTTCCAGCATAGTCTGAGCTATTTACATATCAGTTCTGGTGTAGTTCAGAAACTAGACATGTGGATCTAAGAAACAAGTTTAGATATTGATCAATGTTTGCATATCTTGCCCATTGCTATGGAATCTGAGCACCTCCCCAAATTATTAAGTGTCCATATGGAAGCACACATATACTTAATATTCATAGATTAAAAACTAAATAAATCCCTTATGTAAATGAAAAAAAAATCCATTAATTTTTTATTAAAGCTGCACCAGTGTTGAATAGATTCACTTCAGGTTTAAGGTTCATTTTGTTCTAAATTCACTTTGGCTTCTATTCTGCATGTGACATACACATCAAAATATGAAAACATACCCTCTTTCATGTCTACTTCTGACCCATTTGGCACACTTTAACTGTGTGTTATGGTACTCAGCTCAACCTGAAGACAGAAGCATTTTAAATGGAAGAAAAAACAAAAAGAAAACCAAAAAAAGGAAAGAAAGTGAGAGAGAGAGAGATAAAGAGAGAGAGAGACAAGCAGACATTCCTATTGAACACATAACTCCTAATTCACAAAGAAGAACCTTTAACTATTTTATGTATATATAGGTGGTGCACAAATAATTATTTTAATGGCATGCCTATGGCAGATTACCTATTTATAACTAGTGCATTTTATTAGAACCTATTTCAAAGTTCTGTTTTGTACTATTTAAAAAAAAAATCCTAGGAGTGATTTCTTTTATTCAAAATTTACTTCTGCTGTATTAACCACTCTACAAATTGTACAAGTAAGCTAGTAGTAAAATTCTTGGCTATTCTGTAATCCATCCATAGACTGCAAAGACTGTTTATAAATCAAAGTAAGTATCTTTATATCTTAAAAGTAACCTTACTACTCAACACAGTAGTCACAAAATTAAATGCAAATTTAAACAAAATACTATCAGTCTTAAGAAGAATAAAGGTAGGGCAGAACACTGTTTTTGCAGTGTGTAGATACTGGTATTGCTTGAGCAAGAGTGGTAGATTTCTATTTCACTTTACATGCTCATATGGCAGTTACCCATCCATAAGCATTCTCAGTAGCATGCATGATGGCAAGGCAGGCATTTGGCTCCTTATGCACATACAGAATATAAGTCGGCAGGCATTTGGCTCCCTATGCACATACAGAGTATAAGTCACAACGTTGTATATGGCAAGGACCTGGTGGGAAGGAGTATCCTCCTAGGTTTTGGCTCAGTACCTGAGTTGTTAGGGCACTCAAACAGGAAAAAGGAGACCCATGTTTGGCTACACACCCCAGCTCAGAGGAGGCTGGAACCTGCATCCAGCACAGAGCTCAAACCACCAGGCTATAAGTAGCGAAGTATCCAAGAACTTCTCCAGCCCTCAGTTGGTTCCCTGGGCTGGGCCTCCATGAGAGGTATACATGGGGTGAAGAGAAAGAAAACATGCTAGAAGGTGTGTGGCTTAGTGAATTGGCTGCTGCTGTGGAAGGGAACAGGTCCCAGTTTAATCCTAGACCCTTGCTCTCAAGGGCAGGTAGAAACTTCCCTAGAACTCTAGCCCTAATGACTGCTAGACAGAAGGTGGTGTGGCTGAACTTTTGGAGGAGAGCTCAGGAGCAGCATGCCTGTAATGTGGTTGTCAGAGAGCTGCAAGTTCAACCCTCTTTGTGTGAGAGGTTATAAGACATGGGTTTCCCACTTTATGGGTGAGTGCTCTAAGTGTTAGGCTCTTAGGGCAGAACATGCAAGGGCCTTTGTAATCTTCCTTATTTTTGCTAGGCCACAATTTAAGAACTTCTGCTCAGCTACATATAAGGGGAGCCATATGTCTGCCAAGGCAGACCATAGAATACTGTGCATTCTCAGTAAGCACATGGATGCTTATGTGTCCACACTACATGTGAAATAGGATTACAAGCTGTGCATAAATACTAAAAAGAGCAGTTAAGTGGTTGGGAAACTACTATTTTGGCATGTAAAGTTACATAGGATTCGAAAGGCATAACAAAGCAGCTAAGCCTGCAGGGCAGCATGGCTTTAGTGTGATTGTGTGGCTGCAGCAGCAGCTGATATTTTTCTGTCTGCAAGTCAGTGCCCCATGTGGCTGTCCAGTTGCCTGGCCCTAGTTATACTACTGTAGGATATTGCCTTTCACAGTCACTTTTACTTGACCTTCTGTCATTTTTATTTATTTAAGTTATGCAAGGCTTTTTATTTAGGACTGACCAAGGATCAGTCCTAAACAAGATCAATCTCTTGTATCTTTTTTCATAAAGATACTGAATATCAGAGAAGTGACATTTGTGCCCTGTCTGCACACAATCTTCTATTGCTGATAACATAATTATACTACAACCAAGGGAAATTTCTCTCCAAAATGCCTATGAAGGTAACATGATTCATATTATGCTTTCATTTACACAAGTGTAAATCCACAATAACTACATTGACTTCATTTTAGCTTAGTTTAATCAGGTAGTTTTATAAGAGGGGTAATTCAGGTTCTTGAGTTTACTAAACTAGTTTTTAGTTCTTAAAAGGTCCACATTACAATTACTAACTCAGCCAAACTTGCAAACTGGAAATCACTGTTCATCTAATAGCAACATTGCTTATAATTTAAACTGACATGCCATGAATTCTTCAAATAATATGGAGTGAATGTAGTCAAGAGTGTCAGCTTTGAACTCCCTCAAGTATTCTTCTATGCATCACTTGTGCACCTCATTTTCTTTGTGAATTAGAAGAATCAGGAACTCTCTAGGAAGTCTGCTTTCCAACAAAAAACAGCATATTCTATTGCACACCTTCTTTGTGTGAATGAAGCTAATAATTGTAAAAAAGAAAATAGAATATCATTTCCTATAGTGGTTGGAGAGGAAGAGGAGCACAACATATATATATATGTATGTATGTATGTATGTATGTATGTATGTATGTATGTATAACAAATATCATTAAAATGAATTCTGAGAATGGGCAATTTCATTAAGAATGTCAGTTCTCAAATTGGACATAAAATTCTAAATTCTGCCAGTCTCAAGAAAAAAAATGACTGACATACAATATATGTATAGTATATTTTCCTTCAAATTATCTCTAAAGAGACTGTAAGTCTCTCTTTTTTTTCTATAATTTGCTTAAATAATTGAATATTGCTCATTTGGAATCTAAAGAAATTTGGCCCTGATTGAATGATAGGAGTAATACATTTTTTTTTCTAAATCTGATTAAACCTGTACAATTCTGGTTGAATGTCATCTTAAAATCTGTATTTAAAAGTATGACCTGTTTTGAACAAATTTCAAAAAGCTCTACTTCATAATCTAATACTTGATTTACTTTTTTTCTTTTTTTACTTTTTATTGGATACTTAATAATTTTGCATCATCTGGAACAAACTTATTCTACTATCAAGTGGTTCACACAAATAAGGAGACATCCTTTGCGTTATCATTTCAGTGTTACAAAGGAATTTTATTTAATTACCTAAAATGCTCATTTTTTATGAGGGGAAAAAGATCAGACCCAGCCCATTTTTCAGGTTTACACTTCTCAAGGTTTTTAATATTTAATAGCTAGAGGACAGAAGGTCCTTCTAGTAAAAGTGTTTGAAGCAATGTATTCAAAGTGCATAAAAGACAGATGGAACATTTAAGGAATTGGTTGGATTTTAAATCATTATTATTTTTTCTCATTCCAACTATGATATAGAAAAAATCCAGAATACAGCATTACCCAGTGTTTGAATTGCAGTACTATTACTCTTTGCCCCAAAGCATTCCAACCGATGGTTGAAAAATGCTCTTTGATTTCCCTGTGATACAGACATCTCATAGGAAACAGATGCCTGTCACAAAACATTTTTGTCACTGTGACAATACCACCTTCCCATGCTCCCTTGTTCATTGCTGACTGTGCTCTTGTTTCCCTTCAAGGTCTGGCGCACCTGATGATGGGCGACCAAGGTATGGGCTCTGTTCCTTTTCCACTCTGCTTTCATTGTTTCTTCTTGTTCTGTAGCTGCTTTGAATCCATCACTGCAAATGATGGGCAAATGCTTGAAAGCTGTCTTGGCTGCAAATGAAAACATAATATTAGTCACATCTTTCTTCTTTCATTATATATATTTTTGTTTGCTCCTTAAGCTTTTGTCCCACCCGTGCCCTCAGCCCCCCGCCCCCTCGCAATATAATAACTGAAAAGAAGTAAGAGAGTTAAGAAGGTGATTGAGACAATTCCATGAATTTATCAGAAAACACAATTATGGGTGATTCTAATACAGACAAAAGAAGTACAAGAGCACTCATCAGATGGCTCCTGAAAGAAGACATTCAGCTTGTCATACTGTAAACAGTGAAGAGACCATTTACATTAATGCATGGCTGATTGGAAACATGCAGAAAGCACCTGCTCCTGCCTCCTGGAATGCTGAGAATACAGTTTTGCAACTGAATGAAATCAGTGATTTTTCTCCTGTTTAGCCATTGTCTGTCAATTATGCAGCACCCTTTTCTTTAACTAAGCATGAGTTAATTCTGTGTTTTTTCTGCATGTACATTATTGGAAAAAAAATAAACTAAATTCCTAATATGACACTGATTGCATTGCCATTTGTCTCCAAACACTTATTTTATACTTTGCCTCTTTTCATGTTCAACTATTACTGCATTTACTCATGACTCTTATTGTTGTTTCTCTTCTTCTTTATTCTCTTTTTGTCTGGAAATGCTTTCTTCATGGAACCATTTCATCAAATCCATAGGTAAAAGTAAAGGTATTACATGATTTACTTTATTTTTAATACCATCTGTGTACTTTAAAGAATAATTGAGTAATGCAAATATATTTAGAGCTTTTTGCACTGATAATATGAGGTAGGTATGTTTTAATTTTTGCATGAAAATCAAGGTAAGGACAAATATAGAAAAAGTTTGCTTTTCATTTGAAATTTGCCTTCATTTTTTAACAGACAATTTAAAACACTTATACATAACAGTGCTAAATGAACATAGAATTATAGCAAACATTAAAGATTAATTAACAGCTATATTTTGAGGTATACATTTTCCTGCTCTCAAACTGTAGTCTAAGCTATGAGACAGACATAAGCACAATGTTGCCAAACAATGACACTATGGAGGGAATCTATCCAGGGCCAGTCCTCAACTTAATGTAAGTTTCAGTGTGAATAGCACTGACTTCAAGAAGTCTCTGCTATCAATTGATTTCCTTTTTATCTGTAAGATCATCCTTGTGAAATACTAGCTTTGTATATATCTGAAACAAGAATGGGACAGAGAGAGAGGAGGAAGAGCAAACAACAAAGTAAAGTATGACTTTTTTATGGGGGATTTTATGGGGTGGGTTTGTGGGGGGAAGGTTGTACAAGAACAAATTGACCCTGGTATGCTACATTGCATCAGTCGGTAAGTCTGAATGAGAATACGTATGCAATATTATCAAGGATTTGAATGTGCCAGAGAAATACCAGCTTTTGCTCCTAGCATACCAGTTCACAGACTGTCACAAATATAGACTTTTTTATGTTAAGAAGTTTGCCTCCGCCTACTACTCTCTGTCACAAAATCTATATTATTAATGATCACAAATAAAGTTTTACTTATCACAAGTTTTGTTAGGGTATGCTTGCTCCTGTTATTTGTCATACTTTGGTTTTCTGGTTATATTTTACAGCTCAAACTAAGTAGCATGGAAATGTTCTTCTCTAGCTCATTAGTATCTTAGCATTTTGAGTGCCTTGGGACATAGAGTGTGCTGTGATACAAACTTATCATTACTCTGTGGTATGTGTCATGCCTTATGCATTATGGTTTTACATTGCATTATGGCTTTTGCAAATTTCCTAATAACTATACGTTTCTCAAATCAGGAGTTTGTTCCTTTTTTAACGGTCACCTTAATCATATTACTTTTCACAGTATTAAGTCATTATACATGGTTTTAAAATGTATTGGGTGCATCTATGCATTCATTTATGTGCCTGAATTACTACACATTTAGTTTAGTGCTTGCTTAATAAAGTACTAACTAAATGCGCAGTAGGTAGAGTTACTATGCAGTAGTGTCAGCACACAGTTATTTTGTGACACTTACTGTGCATTAGCCTAATAACACTGTGCCATAGGCTATTAGCACATACTACTGCACAGTCTTATTAGACTAATGTGCAGTAAGCATCTTGCGTAGATGCACCCATTGTTAAGCAAATGATTCCACAGACTATTCTTTACATTGAATGTATCATGTAGCAAATTCTACAAATATTTATATTTATATCTGTCATGTATATAAGTTAGAGCATACACCTGAAAATAAGGAGGACAGATTTTAGCAAATCAAAAAAAAAATTCTAACATCAATTTAGGTTAATTATCTTTTCATATTTGAAAAATTATACACAAAAATGTAAGGTTAAAACATGCAGGGAGAGTAACTAGATATAATGTCTAACGATATGCACGATTATCCAACTGAAACATCAGATCCATCTAACCTAGTAATTATTTGCTTGACTGTACTGTTCTTTCAACATTTTGATCACTTCTTATATTTGCTGTGTTTATGTGGAAGTATCAAGTACTGAACTGTGTTCTGATAACTTCCCCAAGACTTTTCCACCAAGTGTAGCATGTGAAGTGCAAAAACAGGTAATGGGATTTAGGTGTGTGCAAATATTTGTAACCTATAACACAAATCAGGTGCATATGTTAGGCCAAATCTTTGGCTTGGCTAAATTAGCATACCTCATTTGATATCTATTGAAGGAACATTGATTTACATCAGTTGAAGATTAGGCCAGGAAATATCAGATGTATCAAATCACTGATAAAACACCTCAGAATGGACTGCAGGATAACATTCCAATAGTGCTTTTCATTGTCAGATTTCTTTATTTGGCTATATTTAAATCTCCCATTAAAATTTTAACTGAGTTTAGTGATGGGTACTGGCAATAAAAAAAAGATTATAGATTTCCTTGTGCTTATATCAAGAATGAATCCTTTCATATTTTAAAAAAATATTCTGCTTTAGAGGTCAGCTGGAATGGAAACACTATTAAAACTTTTTTTGTTATGGAAACTATAGTTATTTGATCCAAGATGCCTAACTGAGAAAGCTAAAACTCACTTGGATGCTACTTTGATGACTAAATTGTGTATCTTGCATATCAAAAATATTCTCTCTACATTATGTGGATTTTCATATGGGATTCAGACAAACAAAAGTCTAAGTATTTTAAAAATAAAACACCTCTAAGACAGAAATCATGATTGTCTTTGGTTGATATTGTCTAAATAGTGTATGACAAAATGACACAAATTCCTTACTCCTTCCTTAGGTGCAATTTCTAAGAGGGCTGCAGTAGATTGAAAATAATTAAATCACAGTGGGCATGTATACATTTCCATTAATGCACTTTTCTTAATGCACATTAAATTTAGTACCTCCAGTGTGAGGTACTAAATTAATGTGCATTAGGCTGCCTTATCATGCAGTCATGCATGAGCATGCTTTTTAGGTGATGTGCAGTAGCCTATTTTGCTGCACATTAGCATAATAGCAGTTTTTTGTGGGCCGCTTTAATGCATAGTAAAATAGGCTACTGCACATTAAAGCGCACATGTAGACACAGCTAGTAGTTTTCAAGCCAACTAAGTGATTTAGCCACAGCTTGACATAGAATCATAGAGGTAAGTACTTTCAGTTTAAAAGTTTCCACCAATACTATTTAAAATATTGTGAATGTTTCCAAATATTCTCAGAGCTGTTACCATCCGTTAGAGAAAGAAAGAGTTGAATCTTCTCATGGTGTTGAGCTATCCATGAGTACTGAAGGCTAGGTAATTTAATCCTTACACACAGTTAGTTAACACCAAGCAGAACTGAACATAAATCAAGAAATGTATAAATGACTACTTAATCTAGAAACTTTGAGGTAATGCAAACAATGTTTTTACATAATCTGTGAGATTTTTTTTGGAAATCCTGAGTCAAATCCTAGTAGAAGTTGTGATGCTGTAGTTCATATTAAGGAGAGAGAAAACTGCCCTGGAATCACAGGTGTTCAGTACTTTTTAGAAATTCATCCTTCGAAAAAGTAAAATTAAAGGATTTGCACTTCTAAAAGTTTGCAGGCAGAATTAGTGTGTAGTGGGTGTGTCTACACGAGATGCTAACTACACAATAGCCTGATACTACTGTGCAGTAGCATTGCATGGCAAAAACTGACACAACACTACTGCACAGTAATACTATGCTACTGTATGGTAACATCACAAAAAAGGTTTTTGGCTGTTACTCAGGTTACTGCGCATATATAGTTTTGTTTATACCAGTATTAAATAAATGTGCAGCAACTACTATGTAGTAGTGTCTCATGTAGACACGGCCAGTATGCAGTACTTTAAATGAGGCAGTATAACAAGTTTAAAATATAAAATATTCCCATTTATAGGTGACAAATCCTATACAACCTTATTATTTTTTCCTTTCTTTTTTGTCTGCTTTTGGTGATGCTTCCCAGACTTATAGCTGATTAAGACTACTCTGTATATTTCTACAAACTATTTAGCAGGGGAATACGAATTAATCTTTTTTTTTTCCAATGAATTAAATTATCATAATTCTTAACTGGAAAGGAGTGATAGAAGGGTATTTACAGTGTTACGACTGACTTCTATGATCTCCTATTAATACCGCTTTGTCATTGCTACCTATAATATATTCTTATTGATAGTGTGTATTATGTAAATGTCCTTCTCTTGACTGTGCATTTTATTTAATTTTTAACAAAAATACTATGTTTGTATCCCTCTTATATTAGATTATAAGTTTTATACAGCTTTAAAACATTTATATCAGTCATTTAGGTCCATAACACACTAATAAATTGTATTTAGCTAAGCGATAACCATTTCTACAATAAGACCATAGTGCAGCTGTGAGTTACTATATTAGATTACAGATTTTTGATGTGTTGTGCATGCTGTGTGTAAATACTGGGGAAAGACATCAGAATATTTAGTGTTTGCAATTTCTTCCTAAACATCACAGGGCAAAATTTACATTGAATAATTTCATATATATACTGTGCAAAATCATTGAAGTCAATGGCATGTCACAGCATAATTTGGCCAGTTCTCTAGTACATAAGGCAGACAATACAGTATATTCACTATGTTAACAAAAAATCCTTTAAAATACCTTTAAATGAATGTGAGAAGTTTAAAAAGGCATACTGGGCATGTCTACATGTGTATTTAGGCACACCTATATATAATGTGTATTAGCTTAATGTGAATTAAGGTGATTAAGGCTCATGTCTGCACATGCATGTGTTAAAGTGCATTAACGCCATGTGCGCAGACTGACATGGGACTAAAGTCTAAACATGCGTTAATGCACTTTAGATATTGGTATTTAAATTTATACCTGCTTTTATGAGATCTTGCAGGTATCAAATTTAGGCATAAATAGCCTAAAATTGCCATTTTTAAGGTGCATAAGGGTGCACATGTGTAGATGTGTGCTGTTAATATACCTGCATTAATTTGGGCTAACGAGCCTTAAATCAGCATATGTGTCTGTGCCTACTATGTTCTATTAATTATTATAATCTACTGAGTAACTTATGCTAAAAAGCACTTCAAAACGAGTACCTTTACTGCTGTTAATAAAGACAAAATACAAAAAAGGATTTAGGTAGCTAACATACAAACTGGTTGAAATTTAGATACCTAAATTCAAGTGAACATTCTGATACTATGGATACTTCACACACCTAAGTGGTGGGTAAATAGTAGCTACAGATAGTAGCTACAGTGTTTAGTATTTATGCACAGGTAGGGATTCAGAATTGCCAGCATTAGCCTACTGAGCACAGCTATACTCTGGCTGGATAGTTGCTCTGAATGAAATAGAATTGCTGAGGTATGCATATAATGTCAAGCAAATCCTGAATTTTTAATTGTTGAAAAAAGTTGTCCCAGTAGCTTATCAGCTAAGGCAGGGGTTGTCAACCAGCACTGCCTCCCAGGGCAGGGCGAAGGCAGCGGCACCCCTCTGTGGGACAGGGAAGCTCCCATGTGATGGCTACCACTGCCACACACGAGCCTGGTGAGCTTCTCCACCCAACAGAGGAGTGCCACTGCCCTCACCCCAGACCAGTGAGCTTTCCTGCCCCTCCCTGGCCCTGCTCCTGGGAAGCGGTGGCGCTCTTTCCCCACCCACCCATGAACTGTCCCTGTCTCTCTGCTCCGTGTCCAGCCATGCACGCCCCCGCACTGTGTTCGGCATCCTCCTGCGCACTACCCCCCACAACCGCTCAGCATTCAGCTGTGTCCTCCTCCCCCTTCCTTCCTCCCCTCTTGGCGTCTGGTCACCAGGAGTGTTTAGATTAAAAAAGGTTGAAAATCCATGAGCTAAGGCACTTGCCTTGGGAGCAGGACACCCAAATTCTAAGCTACCTTCATGCAGAGGAAATTTGGACTTGCATTTCATACTTTACAGGAAAATACTTTGACCAATAGGCCATGGACTAGGAACTGAAGGGGCATTCTCCAGCCCTCATTTATTTTTCTTAGCTACCCTGTAAACCAGAGCTGGTTTACAGGGTAGCTAAGAAAAATAAATGAGGGAAGGGAGGGCAAGAGGAAGCATATAACTCAAAGGGTGTGTATTCTAGTAGGATATAAGCTGTCTGGGAAGGCTCTTAGGTGTAGCCCAGGCCTTCCCCTCAACGGAGCAGAAACTTTCCCAGAGAAAGTTTTTTTTATCCAATGAATAGTGAATATAAGTTGCAGTAGGCCATCTTCAATAGAAGTGCTGGAGGACAGTCTGAGCAACATCTAGCCTGAAGCCTGGTGGTTAGAGCACTCTTCTGGGAAGCAGCTAATACAAATTCAAACACCTGCTGGGTCTTTCTTTCTGTAGGCAGATTTCTTAACCACAAGGGTAAAAGGTGGGAGGTCACTGTTGCTGATGCTTCTTCTTCATCTTATTTCTGGCAAGTAAATGCACAGGATATTTCTTTTCCACCATGGAGGGAAATAGGATTTCAAACTAATGTAAGTGCCAAAGCCTGCAGTTTTATGTACTTAGCACTTACGTGCTTGAAGGCTATATATAATCTGGCCCTTAGTGCTAATATGCATCCAAGTTCACCAAAAACCTTCCTAAGTGCCTACTCTGCTACTGTGCAGTCGTGTATACATGAGACATTGACTGTGCAATAGCCTGAGACTGCAACAGAGTAGTGTTGCATGGCAGATACTGTGATGTGATGCTACTGCACAGTAATCTCAGGCTACTGCACAGTCAGCATCACGAAAAAGCTGTTTTTTGGTACTACTGCACAGTAACACAGGTTGGTTACTGTGCAGTCATTTAGTACTTGTATATACAAGTACTAAATGACTGCAGTAACAACTGCAAAGTCAGTGTCTCATGTAGATGTGGCCTGCGTGTTCAAAACTGCTTCCATCTTTGCTGAACTGAATATCTCAGCACTCTCTTCTGTCTACATCTGTTTGGGACTTATAACCTAGGTATCCCTAATTCTTAAGTCCCCTGAATGGCCTTATTTGGTAGCCAAACTCTGTACATGCCTAACATGTTCTAATAGCATTGGAGTTCAGCATGAAGCACAATAATTTTGGCCACTTCTGTTCATACATAGGGCTACTGGAGAAGGACAAGGAGGTGGTGACACTCACCTTTTACATAATTGCTTAATGGTTCCTAGGATGGTGTAATGGCTTACTAGCCCAGGATTTGAGAGCATCTTCTGGTTTAAGAGAGTTCAGATCCATAGATGGTACCTCCCAGGAGAGTGCCTAAACTGCCAGAGTAAAAAAAATGCCTGTGTGGGGGTATCCTCTACCTCTCCTTTTGAAGCTGTGCCACTGTCGATCAGAAGGAAAGAAAGCATGACTTGACTATGGTTATAGCACTCTGAAGGAAGAAAGCTTTAAAACAACATTGTTGTATCTTAACCAAATATTTTTAAATGCAAAATACATAAGCAATCTCTGGAGCAGGGTCCTGAACCCAGGACTGCCCTTTTGTGTGGGTGTCATCATCATTGATGTGAAATTCCACAAATGTTGCATGCCGTTCTTCACAGTGGCTCAGTTTCAACAGAATGGGTAGAAAATTCTTCCAGTCTAACCTAATCTCTAGCATAGTATCTAAGGCACTTATGGGATGTAAGGGAAGCAGTTTGAACTCCCTCAGGCTGAAGAAGGCCCAAAACCAAGGTGTCTCACTTCCTGCTTATGATCGCTATAACTATTACCTAATATAAAAACAGGGGGCACTACCATGACTGTTGTTTTCTGTGCCATCCATGTGAAGAAGACTGAATGACACCCCACCCTAGCACCAAAGTGCAACCTGGAATGTGGTTCAAGATCTGAATCCCAGTCTTAATATATGCATCTAATTCAGACCTGCCATTTGTACCTAATTATGGGAGAGAGGTGGGACTTCAGTGTTTCCTGTTGGCTGTCTGGAGTGTCCTCCTACTTAGTGTGCTGCCAGTGATGATTCCCTTTCTTAGGGGCCTAGCATTTTATCGTCACTAAAATTAAGCGCACCTCAGTTCCTTTGTGGTTCTAGTCCCAATTGAATTGTTGGCTCCACTGAATTAATATCAAAATTCCCTGAGACTCATAGAATAAAATGCTAATAATATGATCAATAGCAGATCCAGATGTACTGTGAGGAGGGTGGAGACCTCCCAACTACACGCTTTGGCTGTGCTGTGCATGTGCAATGAGGCTCCAGGGTCCAGCCACTACTGTTCACCTCCACTCCCTCCACTGAATTCAGTGGCAGTGGAAAAGGAATGAGGGGTACTGGCACTCACTCTCTGGATGGCTCTGGTCAGAGCTTGCCCCAGTCAGCTGGCAAGCTTATTGAATTTGCTGTGGCTGTGGTACTCTGGCAGGAGACTGTGCTGATCAGGCAGCAAGCTCAAAGCTGAGTTCATATGGCACTGCCAAAGAGGAGTGCAGCCACACTGCTGCCCAACTGCTGGATTCACCCTTGAGAATGATTAAAGGTGCCAGAATCTGGCCCTATATTGTTATCCTGCATAACATTCAAACATTTAGAGAGACTCTTTCTTCAATTTTTGCTCTACCCTCTGAGCAGAGCAAAGTTTTGGTTTATTTCTACTCCTCCACTATTAGCCTCCTGAGATACTTGGAAAGCAGACTTCTTATCTCAGTTGATGACATTAGCCAGTGCAAGTATGGTGAGAGTAAACTGCTGTTTTAATTTAATAGATTCAGTGTACATTAATTACTTGAGGAATCTCATACAGGATGAGATGGCCAACCAATGTTGGACAATTTGGGCATTTTAAACAGTTTTAGGCACGATAAGTTATGAACAACAGAAGACTTTCAAACAATTCTGTCAAGTTCCATTTTAAAATCATTTTAACTGTAGTAGTCTTTTAAAAGTAAATAAAGGAACTTGCACAAGAAATTTAAGTCTGTTGCTCTAAAATACATGCCAAAATGGAGTCAAGTCCATGCTGTACTGACTGAGATATGCACAGTAGGTTCTATAGTGCAATAGTGACAGCTATTTCTTAAAGTTATAATAAACTTGCATGTGCAAATCACATACGTGTATGCATGTGCTCATGCACACACAGAATCCAATAAATGCAGTCTTTCAGTCTGCATGTTATATTACTAATATATTAAGTTTTTCCTTGAAATACCATATTGAAATACAGTCTAAGCTCCTTAGTCACAAGACTGAGATACTTAACCACTTAAAAATTGCATTCCATTAAATCAATATGAGTGACTCATGCTTCAAATGAGTGAGATCTAGTAGGTCTATAATGTGGCAATTGAAGAAGGAGATGCATCTTTATAAGATGAGTTATATACAAGTAATGTTCCGCGTGGAAAAGAACTTGCAGAAGAAAATGTTTATTCAGAGAAGCTTCTGGATAAATGTTATAGCTTAAGAGAAATCAGTCGTTATTAGGAGCAGAACTGGAAGTTTTGTCTTAAGACACAAATAACCCACAAATGCATTTGAGATAGTTGAGCCATGATCAGAAGCATAAAGAAGGAAGTGTAAGAATGGAATGCCAATTTAAGACGTGTTTTTAACACAGGACAGGAAAGAATTTCTTTACAAAATGTTAGAAAAATTTAAATAGGTCAGTGAACAGTAATCATCATGTCATACATGTCATACAATCACTTTTAATACTTCTTTACCACTAAAATGCAACACTTCCATTTTTTTAATTCTTTATTTGCCTCATTTTTCTTTTTCTTATTCCTAATTATATTCACTGCCATCACTATATTTATATTCATTTGGATTTGTTCCTGGAAATGACAGAAAATAAGTGTGAGACTGTTGGGAAAATCATCAGTTTTTATTCGAATCTAGGAGATACTGCTGAAGAAGAAGGACACATATTCAGGATTTAATCTTCTTTAATGTTAATCTCCAGTCATGAGCAAACATGATAAGACTAACCAAAAGGTCTCTCAAAACCATATCAAAGCTCTTTTGAGAAGAAAAATATGAAATATAGACCAAGAAGTAGACAGAGATTTTGTACAGATGGGAAAAGAAAAGCTGTCAATGTAGAAAACATGAAAACTTTTCTGTACAGTTAGACAATGAAGGCGTTTTTAAAGCAGCAGAGCAGGGTTTTATGTACCTTCTGCCATACTTTGTTTTGTAATTGAATAGAAATGGAAGATATAACAGGTACTTTATATAGAAAGCAGTGCTTGGATTTTTCTGTCAGATTGTGTTATCATGCTTACTTTACTTCTTTGTACAACATATGATAGCAACAGAGAACCAAATGCATCTCTAGTGTAATTCCAATGACTGCAATATGGTTGCGCTAGAAATAATTTTGGACCATTAGGTCTATCCTGGTAACAAAATAAACTGAGCCAAATAGATGTGTGGCTAGATTCTGATCTCTGTTATTCGATTTAAGCTAGAAGTATCTCAAGATGCTTTGGATATAACTTATATTGGTGTAACTAATCTGTCTTTGAGGTTGGTGAGATCAGAATCAGGAACCATGGCAATTCTTCCATGAAAACCTAGACCAAAGGGAGTGAAATTTTTAAAAGCACATAGGGTTGATAGATCTCTGTGACCATTAAAGCCAATGAAAAAAAACTACCATTATTTCAGTGTTAACAGAGTTAGACCAGAGCCAAGATGTATAAATTTGAAAAGACAGTATTCTTAAAAAAAGAAGTCTTCTGCCAAAATGTAAATATGTAACATTCTGAATATTTATATGCTGCTATTTAGGAGGAGTGGAAGTGGTAGTCTAAGCCAGCAACAAACAACCAAAAAGCTCAGTGGTTGTAGTTGATTTACTTGCAAAATTTACTGTCAGCTTTAAAATTCTTCATCCCTTTAATTTACCGATATACTTTTCCCTGATAATAATAAGGTCTCTCTCTTGATACTAAAGATCTTCTTCAAGCGCATCTTTGATTCCTAACTTTCTGACAGATGTCTTCTACGTCCACTTTCATGGTCAAAGAGGATAGGTACATTCTGCTTGAAAAATGAGAATGTGCTGTAATTGGGAAAGGCTTATAAACATGGAAGACAGACCTATTCTCAAAGGACATGGGCTTGGATTCTGGATCTTACTACCAGAAAAATAAGAAAAAAAATCTATTTTCACCTAATTCAGAGTTAAATGAAAACTCACCCATTAGACTTGTCTTTCTCTAAGTTTTTCATTCACAATAAATGTAATCAAACAACTTATCCTGAATGTTGGGGAAGAAGACAGAGAGGAAAGAGTTGTTGAGCATAACTACTCCACTAAGCCAATGTAATTACATGGTGTAAAGGTGTAGTGATTCATGTTTATTATGAATTCTGCTTACTCTTACATCAGCTTTCCAGTGGCATGATTACTATGACTTTAATGCAGTCACCTTGGAGTTTGCTACTGGAAGTGAAGGAGGGTGACAACCATGTTTGACACTATGACTGCATGTCCACATTCAAATAATCTGGGAGAATTCTCCCAGGTTTGTTTTCCTAGTAGAGAAACTTATCCAGAGACACGTACAGATATTCAAATGTTGAGGCCCCAAATAGTAGAGAGTTTCCAGTGATAACACTCTGGAGCTGGGGGTGAGGGACTCCTGTGCACGTATCTCAGCATGCTCTGAGATAAATAGCAACAGTGCTTCAGGCAGCCCATGGTCAGCCTGTGTTTCCCTGAAACACAATGTAGGGATTATGATGGGGCATGGTCTGCTCCCTGCTGGAGCAGCAGAGTGCAGTGAGTGACACACTGTCTCTTTGGGGGATGGGGGAGGGGAGAATGCTGGAGGAATATATTCTCTTTTGAGAGAAGCCATGGCAAGTAGAGACATATGTTGTCCCAGGAGAAACTCTCCTGGGAGTCATTTAACCTGGGTTGTTCCCAGGATATTTTTCTCCTCAAATAGCCACTTTTACCATGAGAAAAAAAATCCTGGACATCTGTATACTCATGGTTTCTCCTGGGAGAGCATCAACTCTCACAGAAGAAACTGAATGTCTGCACCAGGCCTTAGTTGGCACTGATAACCACTTACAACAGTTTTCTGGTCAGGATACACCTGGCTTTTCATAGTGGGTAGGGGTAGGGTCAGAAGGGACCTAAGCAGATCATCAAGTCCGACCCCCTGCCATGGCAGGAAAGAGTACTGGGGTCAAACAACCCCAGCGAGGTGTTCATCCAGCCTCCTCTTAAAGACCCCCAGGATAGGAGCCAGCACCACTTCTCTTGGAAGTTGGTTCAAGATCCTAGCTGCCCTGACAGTGAAGTAGCACCTCCTGATATCTAGCCTAAATCTACCCTCTGCCAGCTTGTGACCATTATTTGCATTTACTCAAGGTAGGAGTGAGGGCCACTTCCCTAGGAAGTTGGTTCCAGATCCTAGCCACCCTAACAGTGAAATAGTGCCTTCTATTCTGTAACCTGAACCTATTCTCCAACAGCTTCTGACCATTGTTCCTTGTCACCCCAGGTGCTGCTGGGGGGAAATAGGGCCCTTCCTATTTGCTGCTGATTTCCCCTAACGAGTTTGTAGGCAGCCACCAAATCCCTCCTCATCCTCTGCTTGCTGAGGCTGAACAGGTCCCTCAGCCTCTCCTCATAAGGCCTTCCCTGTTGCCCTCTAACCAAGCGGGTGGCCCTCCTCTGAACCCTCTCAAGGCAGGCCACATACTTCTTAAAGTGTGGTGCCCAGAACTGGACACAGTGCTCCAATTATGGCCTGACCAATGTCGCATAGAGGGGGAGTATCAGCTCTCTGGACCGGCTTGAGATGCATCTTTGGATGCACGACAAGGTGCGGTTGGCTTTGCTGGCTGCGGTCTGGCATTGGCGGCTCATGTTCATCTTGGAGTCAGTAATGACTCCAAGATCCCTTTCTGCCTCTGTGCTCTCAAGAGGGGAGCTCCCCAGCTTGTATGTATACTGTGGATTCCTTCTCCCCAGGTGCAGCACCCTGCATTTATCTACATTGAACCCCCCCTATTCCCATCCGCCCACTTCGTTAGTCTGTCTAAATCTAATTGCAGCCTCTCTCTCCTTTCGAGGGTGCCTACCTCTCCCCATGTCTTGGTGTCATCAGCAAACTTGGACATGTTTTCCACCCCCTCATCCAAGTCGCTGATGAAGATGTTGAACAGTGTAGGCCCCAGGACCGAGCCCTGGGGACCCCAGTATTCACATCCCATCAGGTCGAGTACAACCCATCCACCACCACTCTCTGGGTGCACCACATCAACCAATTTTTGACCCATCCAACTGTGTAGGCATCAATAGTTACATTGAGTAACTATGCTGTAGCATTAATAAGAATGGGGTGAGAGACAGTGTCAAAGGCCTTCTTAAAATCCAGAAAGACTATTCCACAGTGACACTGTCATCCAAGGATTTAGTTACCTGGTCATAAAAAGCCATCAGGTTGGTCTGGCAGGACCTGCCTTTGATGAACCCATGTTGGTTTCCCCTGGTCATGATCTGCCCTGCTGGCCCCTCACAGATGTGATCCTTGATAATTATTTCAAGGATTTTCCCCAAGACCGATGTGAGGCTAATGGGCCTATAGTTTCCTGGGTCCTCCTTTCTCCCTTTCTTATAAATGGGGACCACATTAGCTAGTTTCCAGTGTCCGGGCACCTGACCCGTGGACCATGATCGCTCATGCAGCCGGTCCAAGAGCACAGCAATGACCCCTGCCAGCTCTTTCAACACCCATGGGTGGAGGGCATCAGGGCCTGCAGATTTTAAAACATCCAGCCCTTCCAGAAGATCCCTAACTACATCTGTGCACACCTGAGGCCTGGTTGTGCTATCCCCAAGATTGCCCCTACCTGTGGGAGAGTTGTCTTGGTCCCTGTCCAAGAAGACAGAGGTAAAGAACTTGTTAAAAATCTCTCCTCATAGGGCCTGCCCTGCTGACTCCTGATCATGCGGGTGGCCCTCCTCTGGACCCTCTCCATGTTGCCTACATCCCTCCTGAAATGTGGCGCCCAGAACTGGACACAGTACTCCAACTGCGGCCTAACCATTGTCGCATAGAGGGGGAGGATCACCTCCTTGGACCTGCTTGAGATGCATGTGTGGATGCATGACAAGGTACGGTTGGCCTTCCTGATCGCTTCCCCACACTGTCGGCCCATGTTCATTTTGGCATCAACAACAACTCCAAGATCCTTTTCTGCCTCTGCACTGATGAGAAGGGAGTTCCCCAGCCTGTAGGTATGCTGCTGGCTCTTCCCCCCCAGGTGCAGTACCTTGCACTTGTCAGTGTTGAAACCCATCCTGTTCTCATCCTCCCACCTCTGTAACTTGTCTAGATCCAATTGCAGCCTATTCCTCCCTTCTAGCATGCCCACTTCTCCCCACATCTTAGTGTTGTCTGCAAATTTGAACAGGGTGCTTTTTACACCCCCATCCAAGTCGCTGATGAAGATGTTGAACAGTGCGGGCCCAAGGACCAAGCCCTGCGGAACCCCACTGCCCACATCCCTCCAGGTCAAATAAGACCCGTCCATCACCACTCTCTGGGTGCAGTCCTCCAGCTAACTAGTGACCCATTTGACTGTGTAGGTGTTGATGCCACAGTCCCCTAGCTTTTTAATGAGAATGGGGTTAGAGACAGTGTCGAAGGGCTTCCTAAAGTTCAGAAAGACTACATCCACTGCTACACATGTGTCTAAGTATTTTAATTTACAATACTGCTTGCATTTGACCAAAAGACAAATTCAGGTATAGCCACCTGCTTAATCCAGGCATTTGTCTCTAAGATTCAGAAATACTTAGATGGAGTGCTCTGTCCTGCTTCTACTCCTTGTGTTAACTGTACAAAACATCTGAAAAGCCAGTAGGTACAGACCCCTCTCCCCTCCTCCCCACACTGGTTGGAAAGACAAACCTCAGGTAATATAATCAGCCTTGTGGGTCTTTTGGCAACTAGGCATAGGTGTGACTAGCCTAATTATGGTAAGGGCTGGCTTCATCTCAAGATCTTCAAAGTTTGACATAAAACCTCATATGTGACATCCTTTTGATCTGTAATTTAGCATTTCCCAGATTAGGGACCCTTGACTTTTGGTGTGAATATGGTTGTGACTTAAGTGAGAAGTCCACTGAGCTTTATCGGGGTACCCTCGTTTAACACCATGACAGAATCTTGTCCTAAGGGTGATGCTGAACAATACTAAGGAGGCCTTCACCTTTGAATCTAAGGTATTATTTATTCTGCCCAGGTTCACACCCAGCAGCTCAAAGCTGTAGCTGACAGTTAAAGAATTTCCTCTAAATATGACTCCTCTAATTGCAAACATTAAAAGTTTGACTCATGATTCTAGCTAGATGGATGATTGTCCCACCCCTCTTATCATACTATATCATCACCTCATACTATTAAAAAATAGAAATAATTTGAGGAATAGCATAACTAGGAGGGGTGAGCAGGATACCAACCCCAGGTGCCAACTTAAATGAGGGCTCCAGAATGGCACAACCCCTTGTGAGTCCTTGCCACGGCAGGCACAATTGTGTGCTGCTGAGTCAGAGAAGCCAGAAAGAGGAAGCCCTGTGCTCACTACTGTATTAGAGGGACCATCCACTCATGGGTTAGAAATTGGCTGGAATCTGCAGAGTGAGTATAAATGGTCAGTTTTCAGGATAGAAAGAAGTAAATATTGGGGTCCTCCAGGGATCTGTGTTGAGACAGTGCTGGTTAACATATTCATAAATAATTTGGAAAAGGGGGTGAGTAGCAAGGTGGCCAAATTTGCTAATGACACAAAATTCTTCAAAGTGTTAAAGGTCTAGGTGGACTGTGAGAAACTACAGAAAGAACTGGCAAGATTGAGCAAATGGGCAACTAAATAGCAGATGTAATTCAGTGTAGATAAGTGTAAGTGATGCACCTGGGCAAAAATAAACCAAGTTATACCTCCATTATAATGGGCTCTCTATTAGTTGTTACCACACAGGAAAGAGATCTGGGAGTCATTGTGGACAGTTCACTAAAAACATCAGCTCAGTGCTCAGCAGCTCAAAAAGGCAAACAAAATGTTAGTCATTATTAAGAAAAGAATAATAAACAAAATGGAAAGTATCATTATGTCCTCTTATAAATCCATGGCACATCTACACCTTGAACACTGTGCCCAGTCTAGTTCCCACACCTCAAAAAGGATATAGAACAACTAGAGAAAGTACAGAGAAGGGCAACAAGGATGATTGTTGTATGGAGGGGATTCCACATGAGAGACTAAAGAAGCTAGGCCTATTCAGTTTAGAAAAAGGACTTGAGGGGGGGCATGATAAGGGTTTATAAATACTAAATGGGAAAGAGAAAGTAAATAAGGATTTATTATTTCCTCTCAATACAAAATCTAGGGGTCACAAAATGAAACTAGTAGGTGGTAAATTTAAAAGTAACAAAAGGAAGTTCTCTTTCACATAGCATGTAATTAAAGTGTGGAACTCACTGTCACCAGATGTTCTGGAAGCTGTCAGTTTAGCTAGATTCAAAAAGGGATTGGGCAGATTCTTGGTGGAAATGGGCCATCAGTAGCTACTGCAGGTGGGAGTTAGGGATGTAGTTTCTGAATTAGAACTTCCTGGACCTTAAATGCTGGAAGGTGCATGTGAGAAAGGAATGGGGGACAGTGGGAGTACCCTGGTCATACCCAGTTCACTTTTCTTTTCAAGATCCACTCTCTGCCGTTGTGACAAAGGATGCTGAGCAAGATGCACCTATGATCTGACCCAGTAAATGGCTGTTGTTATGCTCTTATATTCTTATGAGGAGAGGGGTGAGCAGAGCAAGTGGAATAGTATCACCTCCCCTCCCCCAAGTGTCTTTGTTGCAGTGGCCTGAGCCTATGCTGCTACAACAGGACCCATAGCAGTAGGATCTGACACCAGAGTACAGAGAACTAGGGCAAATAACACTCCACTTTACCCCCTTTCTTCCCACACCCCACCCTCCAGCAGTTAGCATAATCTTCCTCCCCTAGCTCCAGGTGCTGAAGAAGTTTGTTGTACTTTTGAATTTCACCATTTTAAGCCTATATAACTCCACTGGCTAGTGCTTGGGTCATATCACAGAGGAGCTATATAAGTGCCTGGCTACTGGGACAAAGCCAATACTGCAGCTATCCTGTTGATACTACAAGGAACCAATTTTTAATGATTTTAGCTAATGACTCTACTTCAGAGTCTTATCCTGTGAGATCCTGTACTTAGCACCTCACAGGAGCAAGTACCTATGAAATAAGTGAAACAGAAATAAAAAAGTAATTTTTATAGGCAAATTGCTTTTGGGAGATAATTTATAAAGCATTCTAGATATGAATGCAAGTAATAAAGCTGGCAACCATTTTTGATGGAGTTTAGTATTGTAGCTGTACAAAATAAACACATTTGGTTCAGAGCCCAAGTTCTTCTTGACACTGACTTATACTTAGTTCAGGCATAAATAAAGATAATTCCACTGAAGTCAGTGTAAATTGTATATGGCAGCCAAAATTGGGCTTTCATTCAGGAAGTAAAAAGTTTCTTCTGTGTCCCAATATTCTTGAGTAAGTAGGTGCAACTCCAGCATAGTGAAGAGTCAAATTTATTAGTAACAAGGCTGCCAAATAAAAAGAAGACAACATGTATGTAAATTACCAGTTGAAGAAATACTCATTGGAAGCAGAGTGGCATGGTGGGATCATACCCATAACCCAGAGATTGATGAATTAAAACCAATTTCTGCTAGTTTTTTTCTTTCTAAAGTAAAGAGCCAGAAGACCTGGATAAAAAGCAATCTCTTCAATGAGCTGAAACTCAAAAAAGAATCATCAAAAAGTGGTAACATGGTCATAGTACTATGAAACAGTATAAGAACACTGTATGGGCATGATGGAAGAAAATTAGGATGACCTAGACATGATTTGAGATGCAGTTGGCAAGGAACATAAAAGGCAATAAAAAGGGATCTACAAGTGTCAAAAGTAATAGGAAGGCCAAAGTAACCATAGGTCCCTTATGGAATGCAGAAGGCAATCTAGTTATGGATGATACAAAAAAGGCTGTAGTATTTAATGCCTTTTTTACCCCTGTCTTCACAAATAAAGACAGCTACCAAATAACATGTGCAGTAGGAAGTAAAGGTAGGAAATGAGTCAAATAGCCCAAGGTAATGGCAAAACAGGTTAGGTGTTACTTAGAGAAACTAAATGCTTTCAAGATTATAGGAGTGGATAAGATGCACCCTAAGGTACTGAAAGAATAGGCTGAAGTAATTACAGAGCCACTAGCTATCCTCTTTAAGGTCATGGAGGTGATTGGAAAAGAGCAAATATAGTCTTGAAGAAAGGTGAAATGAAGGATCCAGGGAAGTACAGAGCACTCAGCCTGACCTCAATATCTGGAAAAAATATTCCACAAAGGAATCCATAGTGAAGCATCTAAAGGAAAACAAGGCAATCAGAAAGAGCCAGTAAGGGTTCACCAAAAGTCCTGCCTGACCAACCTAAACTCCTTCTATGATAAGGTGACAGGCTCTGTGACTGGAGGAAGGTAGTGGATATAATGTACCTTGATTTCAGCAAGGCTTTTGACATTGTTTCCCATGACATTCTTGTAAACAAGGTAAGGAAATAAAGAGTTGAAGAAAGTACTATATATATATATATAACTGGTTGCATTGTCATGCTCAACAAGTAGTCAACAATGGCTCATTGTCTAGTTGGGAGGAATTAGCAAGTAGGGTTTGTCCTGCATTTGGTATTGTTTAATCATTAATCTTGATTGGGATGGAGTACACATTCAGCAAATATGACGATGACAACTTTAGATGGAGTTACAGGCCTTCTGGAGGGTAGGGCCAGAAAGACCTGGATTGCCTGGAAAAACGGGCTGGATGAAATTCAACCAGTGCAAAATCCTGCACTTCAGTCAAAATAATTGCATGCACAAATACATACTGGAGAATGGGTGGCTACTAGGCTACATAGAATACTGCAGAGAGGACCTGCTGAATAAAAGCCAAGTGTGTACTCTTGTTGCAAAAAAAGCCAACAGCATACTGAGTTATTTTAACAGGAATGTCACTTGCAAATCAAATGAAGTGATTTTTACACTCTATTCAGCACCGATGAAGCATCACCTGGCATACTATGTCTAGTTTTGGTCTCCATACTTCAAAAAGACTGTGGTCCAGATCAGAGCAGCAAAAATTATTAGAGGCCTAGGAAGTGTGACTTATAAATAGGGACCTACCCAAATTGAGTAGGGCCATCAGGCAGGTGGCTGATTTTGCAGGCTTATTGTGGAAAATTTTGCAAGGAAATTGCATGAGCAGAACACCAGCCCCAGGTGCCAACTTAAATGGTGGCTCAGAATGGCACAACCCCTAGGAGTCTTTGCCATGACAGGCACAACAGTGTGCTGCTGAGCCAGAGGAGACAGGCAGAAGCAGCCCTGTGCCCAGTAGTGCATTAGAGGGAACAGGGGTTTAGGTTGTAGCCGTGTTGGTCTAAGGATATAGAGGGAACATACACTCATGGGTTAAAAATTGGCTCAAAAAAAGCAAAGAGTAAGTATAAATGGTCAGTATTCAGGATAGAAGAAGTAGAGAGTGGGGTCCCCTGGGGATCCATGTTGAGAACAGTGCTATTTAACATATTCATAAATTTGTAGGCTTATTACACTTCTGATTGATCAAAGGGCCCCTGTGGCCCCTCCCTTCACTGCTGATAGGTTGAGAGGGCTGCAGCCACCAATGACTGGCTAAGAGGGATGTCCATCATGCGACCCTGTCTCTCACCACCGATTAGCAGAGAGGAGTGGGGCTGCATGGCAGGCAGCCCACTCAACCAATCAGCAGTGAAGGGTGAGGGAAGATGCCAAATTGGCTGCTCCCCTTTGTGCTGATGGGACCCTCCAGTATTTTATTTTTATGGGGGGGTTTGCAGACATTGCCGAATTTTGAAGACAATGCCCAATTTTGTGATTTCCTTGAAATCCGCAAAATTGTGAATTGAGTAGATTTCTACTTATAAGAAAGGCTGAAAGAACTAGGGTTATTTAGTCTGAAGAAGACAAGACTGAGAGGGAATTTGATGACCATTTTCAAATACCTGAAGGGTGATTATAGAGAGGATGGAGGTAGGCTTTTGTCTGTTCATAAGGGACCAGGCTAGGAGCAATACCTTGAAGCTGAAGCAGAGAAAATTTAGGCTAGGTATTAAGAGGAACTTTCTGACTATGAGGCTGGTCAAGTACTGGAATTGGCTGCCTAGAGGAATGGTGGAATTGCCAACCCTGAACATTTTCAAAAGCAGATTGGACAATCCTTCTCCAGGTTGTTTTAGTCAGGGATGACCCCGCTTTAAGCAGGGGTTGAACTAGATATCCTTGTGAAGTCCCTTCCAAAGCCCTACTTTCCTTTGATTCTATAATTTGACATTTAGTGTGGTCTTTATAGTCCTCACCAATTACCTGCATTGAAGTTAGTACAGTTATACTGGTATGAAACTAGTATAGGAGCACAATAAATTCTTATTAGTGTTTAACTTAATCTCCATAACTCCCATCACCACCAAGATTAAATTTGGCCTTTGTATCAATACCAAAAAAATTATTTTGGACCCAGTTGTGTTTAAAGATATCCACTGTCTTTACATAGTTGTGAACCATTAATTCCAGTGTATTTGTTGTCTGTTTTAATCACAAACTGAATTTGGTTCCCTTAGAAGAATTTACAAGTGTAGTTCCCCGTCATGCATTTTGTGGATAGGATCTTATCCATGACAATATCTCTGGGAAAATTGCTCTTCATAAAGGATTTTAACAAGTATTTAGGAATGCAATTTTGGTGAGGGAGAAAAGATATTTATTTTAAAAATAAACCTGGGATGAAAAGGTTTCCTTAATTTCCAGGAAATTAGGTTGTTATTTGTTTGGGGTTTTTTGTTGTTTTGGTTTTTTTGGGCAGGGGGGAAAGGGGATCTAGTAAAGATGAAAAAGTTGCACTGAAATGATAAACAATCTTTATTCAGTATCAGATGTTCCAGCCCTGTCCATGGATGCACAAGTAGAGGAAATAAAGGATATATGCTTACTATCTTCTCAATTCACTGTCATATCATAAAAGCTCTGGGACCATAAATCACTTAAGCGTGTCTGTCATTTAACCTGTTTGTCCAAGAAAAGGAAAAATGAATTCATTCAACTTTTTTCATTGTTCCTATGTTTCCAAAATTAATTTTCTTACTAGAGCTATATTACAAGTCATACAGCCAAAGATATAATTAATACATCTCTTCTCAGGACACCTACAAGATCCATATGTCCAGTCTTTACCTTCTTACAAAATATTACCAAAAAAATGTATATCTAGGTCATACTAATTACCCACATTGGGATGCAAGGATATGACTATATATATATATATCTACCTAGCTGACATTCTCTTAAAACCAAAGTCAGAAGAACAGTCTTCAGAGAATCTAAAAATACATCTCTTAGACTCCTGATAACTAATCTACTTAAAGAGGATCTATTTTATTTACTGGTTGAAAACCCATAATCTGTGTTATGCTGGAAGTCAGTTGAGGTGATCATAATGGTCCCTTCTGGCCAGAAAATCCATGAATTATACTCTCATGGAGAAATGACTATGATCCGAACATTTAAGTGAAGTGTCAAAAACTAGAAAGAGCCACCTCAGGTTACATTTTACTACAAATGATTTTATCCTATTTCTTGGGTATATGGGTCATGGATCAATTGGCTGTCTAGGCAAATGCCAATTCAGATCATTACATTGTTCTTTATAGACCTGCTGGAATCATTCAAAGCATTTCACTTAGGCAGAAGCTAAAATGAAACATTTAAATCTCTCTTGGTTCACAGAAAAGCCCGCACAATGTCCTGAAGTGTGGGCTGTGCAGGAGAACAGTCTTAAGTGGTCAATCTATATTGATATCCAATGGAAGCCTGGAGAGTTTCCAGAGAAACACAACCAATATGTTCAAGGTGGTTATTGGTTTTGTATAGCTCCATTTTTGAGTTTCCAGTTTAAGCTGCCTAGTTTTCAGACGTGTTGAATATATACAAATATTCAGGATTCATTCTATTTGTACAGTGTGTTTATCACTATATCTGAGCCCCATGTGCTAGTGCCATATGATATGCAATTAAAAACTGTAATGTGTTGTTAGTTCTCTCATCTAGAACTGGAGTATTTTTCCAGAAAATTATTTTTTTTGCCCAAAAACCCAGGTCTCCACATTAATGCTATGATCATCAATCCAAGAATCACTCTTATTATGCTCCATATTTTAAAAAAGACATAGAAAAATTAGAGGATCCAGAGGCAGGTGACAAAAATGGCAAAGGGATTGGAAGGCAAGTCATCCTAGGAGAGGTTGAAGGAGCTAAGCATGTTCAGCTTGCAAAAAAGGTGTTTAAGAGGGGACATAATAGCAGTCTTCAAATACCTAAAGAGCTTTCATAAAAAAGAAGGAAAACACTTTTTCTTTCTTACTGCAGAGTAGGACATGGACCAAGGGTTTGAAGTTGCAGCAAAGTAGGTTTAGATTGGATATCAGGAAAAACTTCTTCACTGTTAGAACAATGAGGCAGTGGAATAGACTGCCCATGGAAGTGTGAAATCTTCATCATTGCAGATGTCAAAAGAAGGTTGAAAAGGCATTGGTTAGGTGTGATCTAGTCATAGCTATGTCTGTTAGGGCTGTGCAAAGCTTCGGTTGCCGATTCAATTTGGCAGAGATCTGGCCTGATTCAGTGGCCAAATCTCTGAATCTGAATCGAATCAGGAGACCTGTTAATCTCTCCAAATAGAATTGGAACCCTCCAAATTGATTCGGAGAGATTCAGAAAGAGTCAATGATTTGGACATAGACACAGCTTTATATGTTTTTTTCTACATACCTCAAGGTACCAGGCAGATGGAGTGTCACACAGGAGCGTGGGGCAGGGTCCCCAGCACACTCAGCTGTGGACCCAAAAGTGAACCAGAAGCACTTCCGGTCCACTTCTGGGTCTGCTGTGGAGCACACGGGGGACCTCTTCCCCACTCCCTGTCTTGGTGACTAGTGCCTCCTGCATCTGGGGAGGCACCTGGGTTCCTCCCGTGGTGTGCTCAGTGGCAGACCTGGAAGTAGACTTCTGGTCCACTTCTGGGTCCACCGTCGAGCATGCGGGGGGCTCCCCCATGCTCCATCCGCCCCACCATCATAGCATTCATGAGCCGTGCCTGGTACCTCAAAGTATGTAGAAAAATATTTAAAGCTGTGTCTATGGCAGAATCAATCTTCAGAACAGAATCAAATCGTCAGATTTAGATTCAGCCGAATTGAATCGGGACGGTAATCTGAATCAACTAATCAAATCACTGTCCCCAGAATTGGGCTGAATCTGAATCGAACGTGGCCTGCTTTGCACACCCCTAGTGTCTATGTTCTACTATGGATATTTCCCATGCTTCTGGACTTTACAAGTTGCTGCATGGGGCCAGGAGAGAACTTTTTCCTCTTCTACTGCCACGAGTTAGGGTGTTTTTAAGCCTTCCTCAGAGACATCAGGTGTTGGTTGCAGCCAAAACAGAGATTTTGGCTGTGGTATGCCAGTGTTCTTGCTGGAACTTAAAGCCAGAGGTTTCTAGCTAGAGGGTCTTTCCCCTCTACTCAGTCAGATAGGTTGCCATATACGGGATCAGAAAGGAATTTTACCCCATGGTCAGATTGGTACAAACTGAGGATTTTTGTCTTCCTCTGTAGCAGGGAGCATGGTCCTCTTCTTGGAATCTTTTATAAATACTTTTAACAACCTTTGAATAATTTATGGACATTGGCTGCTATGGTTCCCTGCTTTACTTGTGGCAGGTTAGGTAGGGTGCTATGTCTTATGTGTGTCAGGGTTGACCAGTAGTTTTGCCAAGAGGTTGCAATCGATTTATATGGATAGAGCTGATCCTGCCTCAGGCAGGGGGTTGGACTAGATGACCTCCCAAGGTCCTTTCTAGCCCTACTTTTTTATGATTCGAGTTGTCTGTAACAAAGAGTATTTAATTATCTATATAAAGTGGAACAGCTGCAACAGAAAAGAAACAGAAACACATTGCAGAATATCGTGCAGCCCAAAAATAAGATATGATAGATATGGAATGGGAAATCAGGAAATGGGATATAATAGAAGCAAGATTTTTTTGTAACATCACAAAAAAGGCTTTTCTTGAGAACCAGCTTGATTTATCAGTGTTCTATACCTAATTGTTTAAAAAAAATTGTTACCTGGTTAGCAAATTGGCAATTATTATAGGAAATAACTCAATGAATGTTGTTAACTCAACCTTGAATATTGTTATATACTATCTTTTGTATTATTCTTTGCATGTTCTCCTTTAACATTCCTGTTCCCAGAGAAGCATCAGATATATCCTCATGGAATAGAGAGTAAATCATGTTGAAACTTGTAATTTCTGACGACAGTTTCATATCACACCAAGAGGAGATATTTTGATCTAGGAAAAATTATGTTTTAATCATTACTAAGTGCTGTCCTTAACAGAAAATTGCAGCTATTACCATGTGTCAGAATATGATATATTGGAAATAATAGTCCATTTTATTCACTGCAATTCCTGTGTAATTGAATAAGGTAAAATTATATAAGAACAGAAACCCAGAAAATTAAATACAAAATAAAATATTGAAATAAAAGTACACATTTTCAAAATTTTCCATTTTTAAAATGTGTCAATATCTCTGTGTTTTCATGAAAATGTAAACATCTTTATCCAAGGAAAGAAGCTATCAAAAACTCAATCTTTCAACAAGTATAGTAGGAAGAGAGATCTTCTCATAATTTTAGTAGAGGAAAAATGATAGTAGTATAGTAGTAGCAATTAAAAGTTTTACAAGCCTTGGACTGAAGTCAGATCCTAGCATTATACATTTCAGAGCCACCAAAATCTTAAGACCATAGTTCCACATTGAAATTCCAATAGAATTTCTTTAATAGAATTTCCTTTGACCCTCTCAATTCAGATTTATCCTTTACTTAGCAATTAAATATCCTTCTTTAGTCATAATATGTTCAGACAAAAGGGAAGGAAGGAGTTCCAGGCTGTTCAATGTCAGGACTTATTCAGTCTCACTGACCTTTCCTCTTGAAGATTTCAAACCTATAGTTAAGAACTCAATTTTACTGCAGCCAAAAATGATTTTGCTATTTTTTTTTTTTTTTTGCTCTATCTCAAGAGCACAAAAGTGAATATGCAGTCATTTGGTGAAAGTACTCAAAAGTCTGACAGAAAACAATCTGAAATTTTCTTTAAGTGAATAAGGTTTGCATTATGTTGGATGCAGCAAGAAAAGGTTAGACTACTTTTGGCTTCCTTTATGCATTAAAAGAAGTATACAGTATGCAAAGAGCAAGCCATTGGCTGCTTCTATAAGTGTTAATTCAAACTGAGAAGTACTCACTTCCTGAACATATGAATCCAAACCAAGAGAAAGAAAGCCACTTAGAACTGAGACAATTCTTTTACATTAATAATGTATTTTTTTATCGTTTGTGGACAGAAATTTTGTAATTAACCTTCTCTCAATCACTGAGAGTTTCTCTTGTGTGGTATGTATAGTGTCTGGAGAATCACGTGATTCACTACATAGTTTTTGGTATGTTTCAATCTCTGAAGGCTTCAATTAATTCATCTGTAAGAGGTAATAATGCAGCAAGACTTACAAATCTCAGAGTATTTGGCAGATTTATTTTATGTTTTCTAGATGTATTGAAGGTATGAATCTCTGCTACTTGACACCCTTTTTCAGCAGAAAACCCTATTATAGGTGCTTGATGTGTTAATCATGAAGGCAGAGCTTTAGAAACAAGGGATCCTGGGGAACTCCGGGATCTAAGAACTGAGGACCATATCCAAAAAAGATCTTAGGTAAAATTTAGGCACCTAAGCCCTAAATTGGGGTCCAGAATACCTCCACTCAGATGTCCTCTAACTCTGGAGATATCCAAATTCCATATACTCTATGTTTTTAGCCTTAACATTCCCCATGACACCTGAAAATTCTATTTCTAGGCATGCCCAGAAATGTCTTAGTTAGAAGGGGGCTGAACTCTTCCTAGTTCCTATCTAATTCCAGCTGGGATGAAGAAATGATGTTTCTCTACTTGAGTTATCCCAGGGGATTGAACTAGTAGGTACTTTCAAAGTAGGCCTAACACACACTGACAGGTTCACTGCCCCAACATTCCCCCAGTACAAGGGCAGTCACATATTTACTTTAAAAAATGGATGATGGTGGTGGTCCTGCCTAAGAGTAGTCTAGTAATTGCTAGGAGCACAAGCACAAAAGGTTGCAAATGTGGACTACAATCACTTCAGGCTAATGAAAGCACTGAGTTTGGATTTCCTACTTCCTCAGCCAGTATTCTAACCACTAGGTGCCTGTAGACTTGCTGGGAGACTGCTCCAATGCATTGTAATTACAGTACATTGGAGCAGACTTGATTAATTGAACCTGCTGGAGTTTGCTAATTAGCGTGTTCCAGCAGCCTCCATGTCTCATGTATCAGCATCCCCATGCTTCAAAATGGCAGTGGGAGCACTTTAACTAAAGCTTGTTTGACAAGCTGTAGATAAAGCACCCCCACTGCCATTTTGAAGCTCAGGGACACTGATACATGAGACGCAGCAGGTGCTTTAATTAGAGCGGCTCTAGGAGCCACTCTAATTAAAGCATTCCCCTCCACCCCCAAAGCACATGTAAAAACAGGTGATTATACTGGTAGTGCTACCGCTTGCAGCTTTTCCAGCCATATTTCACAAGTAAGAGTGCATCCCACTCAGTTCTTTGAAAGAAAAACTTTCTGAAGAAAATTTTGGGATGTAGATTCTTTATAAATCTTCTTTTATAGATTTATTTTAGATTTAAAGATTTACTTGAGATTTTATAGATTTATTTATAAATCTTTTTAATAGATTTGTTCCATATAAATCTTTTATTCTGCATAAATCTATAATTCCAGATACCTTTCTACAATCCAAAGACAGGCAACCCATTGCATTTCCAATTGGCTAACTCTAGGCAGCCACATGCAGAACAGGCTGACTTTAGGCAGCTACATACTCAACACATTGTTTGGTTTGCATCCCTTTCTGAGACATCTAACTATTCCTCATGCAGTGTATGGTGAGCCTGAGTTCCTAATGTAGATGTCTCAATTCCCTTTAAGAGCCAGGCATCTTAAAGTTAGGTGTCACAGGGCATGTCTGCATGAGACACTTAACAGCAAACTAGCATAGTGTACTGTGAAATAAGCATGTGGGACTACACATGCACATGCTTACTTCACAGTAAATCTCCCTAATCCTGAGTAAATTTGTTACCTGCAAATAGCAAATTTATTTGGCATTAGTAACGGTGCCATAGCACTTGTATAGACACCTGGCCGGGAGTCAAATCTGCTTCCGGTCAGCTGTCCACAAGGAGGTGAGAGAGAGCTCCCTGCCCCCGGGAGCTGCCTGCTGCCAGGGCAGGCTCCACCACAGGAGCCTGGGTGGGGATTATGTCCCCCTCCCCCAGAAGCAGGAAGCTCCAAGGGGCTGGGAAATCCTTATCATCCACAAAGTGGATATGAAATGCTCCTATCCTTATTTGGTAGCATTTGTTTCCTGGTTTACACAGGTATGCAATATTGTATAGTACACAGAATGAATAATTAAAACTTCAACATGCTGTGTATGAACAGACCACAGTGTATGAACGAAGACAGTAGCGTTCCTAACAAAGGAGTTTGAAGCTCACTCTTAGATTAGGGCCTAAATGTGAAGCTATATTAGGAAAATGATTTCTTACTGTGGATCAGATTTTGCATATGCTCCCTGCCCATGCTAAAGTCTACAGAAATTCTGTCCAAGGAGACATGGTAAGATTGATATTGATATTATTGTTCTTGCTGTTGCTTTGAAACAAAGTTTCAAACTTATTCCAAAGTACATTGTAATTTTAAAAACAACACAATATTTTCCTTCTACACAGAAATTCTGGGTATAACACATTTTCCTGGTGTCATTATATGGTTTAGAATTGGAATGCTTGTTATTTTCAGATAATTAATTTAGTAGACAACTTGACAATTGTGCATATTAAAATGTCACTGCAGGGGCTGTATCATACTTTAAAGATTGAAATACTGTAATTGACAGCACGATAACTCCAGCAATAATAATTAGGCCATTCTTTACATTGGCTAATAATATTTGCCTGAACATAGTTATGTAGGTAAGGAAAATAAAACTAACCAATTTCTCGTTATTATATTGTCTTCCATTTTTGCCAGTTTCCCTTCTAATATAAAATGATTCATTAGTTTTTCACATATGCAACATTTTCTTGGTTGCAGAATGAGTGAGTGAGTGAGTGGCAGGTGAAACATGAACATTCTGAATCTTTTGGACTGTTTCTCAATGACAATTTAGTCTATCTGCTGACACTACCAAAATATATAGCAAGGATGACCATCCATAAATAGAAGTTTCACAGTATTCTAGAGTCCATTTACACTGCATGAAAAAAACTAAGGATATATTTAATCTGCCCCAGTATGGTCCTAGAAAATGTTGTACTGATGTGCTACATGCCTGCTACTTCCCAAATGGGATGTAGCATCAGCTTACTGTGGCACTGGGACCCTCTGTAAGCTCTTTAAAAGTTCCTGTAGTTTACAGAGTTTTCCATGGGTGGATCATAGGGCCTCTTGCATTTGGTCTTATTTGAGTTTAGGGTTGCTGCCTAACTCACGCAGGCATTCAGGAAATCAAAGTATGAAGTATTAAAGAACCCAGGGAACATCATATGAGCACAAGCTGCTATTGGTTAAGCTTCAGTGTTTGTTTTTTAAAAGGTTGGGATTGTGCAGTTTTAATCATCTGCATTTTTTTTCTTCAACTGTTTTCCAAGTTTTAACTAAGACTATAATGGACTGAATAAATGGTTTCTGTTCTCTGAGAATAAACCCACTTCAGTCTTGTAGCCAAAAGAGGAATTAATTGGATTACACGTGCTCTTAATTATGGAGCTCAGGTTTTAAGTTTAGCTTTTCAGGTGATGAATCTGGAGTGAAAGGAGGTTTTCTTCTTGTGTTTGCTGTAAAGAGGTCAGATAATATGTATAAGAGAGAAGGACAGGAAGCTGGATTGAGTCTTACTTGAAATCATTCTGCATGATCCATTTCCTGAACTACAGAGTGAGTTCTTTATAACATTTGTTATCCATCTATCAAAGGGTTTCACAAAGTATATGCAGCCCTACTGTTATGCCCCTACTATTGTGGTAGGGAAGGGGATTTTGTCCAAGGGTATTAGAGTAAGTCCTTTTCTGGATTTAAGTTTTAAGAAGTTGCCTCTGAAAAGGAATGCTCACAAGTAGAAAACATGTGATGAAATTTAATGCATTAACCTTGGATGTAGAGCTGATTAGATTCTTAAATGTGCTAAATATTTAAAATTTAATACCACTATCCAGCTCCATACCTGTAGTCTTTTATATCTGTGTGTGAAGGCTCCCTGAAGCTTGTGTGCTTTGTAAACTGTAGGAGTACAATCATGTGAGACTGCACCTTCAGTATTAATTTTCTTCTACTCCTGCTCCTCCCTTTTTTTCCCATACTTCATGCCTCTTCTTGTCTTGAAGAGAAAAGGTTAGGAAACTACAATAACAACATTTTTTTTTAAAAGCTACTAGTTCTTCAATAATAGTTGTTTAAAGTGAACTCTTGCAAGAATCAACTAATCCTTGCAATGCTTGAGTAAAAACTACTAGCTTTTTCTTCTTCCCCCTATTTTAAGAATGAGGAAAAAAGCTAACATGAGGTGCTTGGAAGAAACAAAGGAGGAAGTGAAAGTCAGTGGAGCTCTTCTCTGGGCTGGGCAGAAGAGAGGGGAAGCAACCTAAAGCTGGCATGGCTGTTACTGAGCAGTGTTGAGCCTACCCAGTAGATTTTCTGGTTGTATCTGAAGATCCTTGTTTGTCCTGGGACTTCCCCCAGGACCTGGAAGACTTACTCAGATTTACAGCCTGCTTCCATTATAGATATTAATTCTGTGAGATCTGGGACAGGAGTTCCATAAACTGGTTTGACCTAAATTAGTTAAGTATGATACTATATCCATCCAGGTTTATCTTAAACCAATTTGGGCCATTTTAAATACAGCTTATATACATACACTGAACTTCTGTTCTGTTGCAGTTTTAAACTGGTTTCCAATCACTTAAACCAATTTATGTGTAACTTCTGTCTCTAGCCTAAGAGTTTAGAGAACACTTTGAAAGCTTGCATTACAACCCCCTCCCCCCCCCGCCCAAAAAAGGACCTGTCTAGCTCTTCTACTTTGCCAGTCACTTTAAGTTCTTCCTCTGACGGTTGCAAAATTAATATCTGAAGCTGCTCGAAGGCCAGGCACTACACCAGAGGAAGATGTGGGTGACTGATCTATTTTCCTTCTTGAATTGACAAGTCATCAACGTTTTGTTGTCTAAGTGTTCCATAAGGACTTATTTAAATAAATGATGTTCCTCATTATTTGACATTGAGACCAACATGACTCATGCTTTTTAATGAAAGCATAGCTGGTGTGCACGTGTGTGTGTGTGTGTGTGTGTGTGGCTGAAAGACACAGAATTCATTTTACTGTCTTTATTTTTTTTCTAATTGTTGAATATAAATTATTTTAGTGGTGAGGGAGGAAATAAGGCAGTTTATTCCATGTTCTGCTCTGGGCTTGTTATGTAGTCTTAATAAAATCACTTGTGCTTTCTGTGCCTCAGCTTCCTCTTGCATCTGTACAAGTAGTACAAAGAGTCCCAATCCCTCAAAAATCAAAGGACCAGTGACTATGATTTAGCTCAAAGGCCCTTCTCTGGGCAATATTACGAGATCATGTAAACTTTACAAAAATTGGTGACAATATTTCAACCCAAGTGATAAGTTTCTATTTGAAAAGCAGGGTAAATGGCTAGGTATGTACTTTACTACACGAGCACCTCGGTTATAATATTTTTGGGTGGATGGGTGGGAAGGGGGTGTGGACTTCCAAAATGTTGACGAGGCCTGGGACTAAATTTCATGGCACCTCAAATCCAGCACAAACTTTGACAATGTGACCTGAGAAGAAGTCCTTTTTGATCCCACTGTTAAATGCAACACGGTCCATTTCCTAGGATTCTCAGAGCATATTTCATCCAAGCAATTATGCAGACACAAGGCATTGGTCATACCTTTGTCCTCTTCTGCTCTCATTTTTTAATGCTAGTGCCCAACTCTGTACTTGTGGCTCCTTATAGTGGTATGAAGACTCACTGAAATCAGTGGCTCTGCGCTGCAGGAGTACAGAGAATACAATCATGGGAGTTTTGGCTTTAAACCCTTTGGAGCCCCTCCCCCCCCCCTTTTTTTTTAAAGATCCTGTTTTGTTGTGCTACATTGAGGGTATCTGTGGTGTGCAGAGGGTATTAAAGTGTAATGGAGTAACTCTGTGGGCTCTACATTTAATGTCTACTACATTGTTGCCTGATATTAGGATTGTTAAGGACTGTATTTGATAGCTTCAGAAGTTTGCTTCAAGTCCTTTGTTCTTAACTTTGAACTTAGCAGCCATTCATTATTTTACCTGTTGGCTCATCCCTTCATTGCCATTTACAGTTGACCCTGCAATTGGTGAAGAACCCAGTTTGTCAGTGGATGTATCATCCTCCCCCACATAGACTTTATAGCTCCTTCAGAGTCTTTTTGCAATCCTTCTGATCAGGGATGCATTTCATTTTAAACAGAGGATGGATTTTCTTCTAGATAGAATATGTAATACAGAGCCCTGTAGGATGACAACTTCTGCCACTGCAAGAGGGAAAATATTGGGGATTGAAGGACATTTCTTCATCTCAGGGATGGAAAATATAAAGGTGTTAATATAAACTAAGACTCTAATACTGGAAATTAATAATAATAATAAGTGAAAAATAATATGAATAATAAGTTACATGTTTCTGTCACTTCTGATGCACAAACTTCAACTATCTTACTTTACACTTTTGTCAATCATTTTGAACTTTTACTATTTTTCTTTTTTATGTATTGGGGTCATTACAATTTCTTTTCCCTTCCTTTTTTGGTAAAAGGAAAAGGGTTTCCTAGTATTTGGTTGATCGGTTTGTTTGTTTGTTTGTTCATCCCTCTTTGCTCCTGATTTTTGCATTACTGAAATGTACATAACAGCTTAAAAAATGTTACCTGAGTACTTAGGTCAGGGCATGGTTTTATTCTCCTATACATCACCCAGGAGATATTATTTAATTCAACATCTCCACAGATGGGGGGAGGGGGGTGGTTGTAATTCAGCATATATGTTTATAGGTCTGTCTATGTAGCATAGGTCTCTTCCAGTCCTATATTCCTCCTTGGCCTTCTCGCCCAGTCTCTGCCACTGGCGACAACAACACGGAAGTATATTAAGTTTAAAAGGTCTTTATACCAGTTTCTCCTGCATACCACAATGCATGGGACTGTCTTGATTTTTGTAAAGGAGATCCATGCCTGGGAGGGAGAGGAAAAGATGGAAATTGAAATGTCAGCATCATTTAGCTCCCATGACTTGAATGAAAAGATGTAAGTTCATTAGCTGGTAGCAGCATCAGGCCAGCATCCTCTCATGCAGAGGTATCAAAGGTATAGCCTACAGGTCAGATTCAGCCCATGAGCCCTGTCATCTGTCCCCTGGTGCTGCCCCTGGATCTGAGTTGACCAGGCCCATGTGGGTCCTGGACCAGCTGTAGCAGGCACCATGTGTGGAACAGTCCTGGACCAGCTAAGAGTCAGAGGGGACACCACATGTGACATAAGTCCTGGAGTGTGTACTGCCTGTGGTTTGGATCCTATATTGGGTGGAAGAGGTGTTGTGTGCAATGTGGATCCCATAGTGGGTGCTGCAGGCACTGGATCCAATATGGAGGTAGGAAAAGTGGGCGGGGGGGGAGGGTCCATGAGTCCAGTCCAGTCTGTGAACCAGCCCTGTGCCACTCATCCTGCCCATAGCACCAAATGAGTCTGCCATTCATGCTTTAATGTGTCCAGCTGCAAGAGAGGGGTGAAAGAAACTTTGTGCTTCCTAGGAAAGTAGTAGAAACTTGTTCTCTGAAATCCTGCTAGTTCTGACTCTAAAATAAATAACATGAACAAAAATGGACAAACTGATTTTTGTAAGCTACTGGTATAAGCTTGAGTCTTGTGTTTCCCTATTGTTCTCCCTAATAAATTTGCTAAGCACAATCAAATATAATGGGGTTTTTTGTAACATAATGAAATGAACTTCTCAATAGTGGCATGTAAGTAAATGAATTACAGGTTTGATTTTGAAGGTACTTGCAAATCTGAGATTTTCTACATGTAGGGCTAGAAATGTTAATGGTATTTTAAAACCTAATTTCTATGGAAAACAACTGATAGTAGGTACCTACATTTTTTTTTTTAATCTAGCCAATAGTCGTACCTTTTCTGAATCTGTAAGTAGACTTAATACATAAATGCCTGGATTTTAATAGTCTCTTACTATAGTGCAAGTAAACTAGGAAGAGTGGGAGGATGAAATGGGAGTGAAAGACTTATTTTTTTCCCAAAACCACTTTGGAAAGACTGGGTATAATACCCAGTATTCAAATCCCTGCTCAAGAAAGATCTGAAGATGGTGCATTTTATAGACTTAAATCTGAGGAGAATGCATGTGTGCACACACCATTGTCTAAATACTAGCAGGAGCAAGATAAAAATATGTGTCTGAAACAAAAATACCTTTCTGTTTGGTAACTTTCTCTCAAGGTTCAGGATTAATAGATATAGCTGTAGTGTAGAATGCAGCATGTTGATTGTGCTTAGAATTATTCAGCAAACTCCCTTTAGATATCATGCTGCAGGACATTTATCCTGTTTATAACTGACACCTCCCAGAATGCTTTGTATGTTTTGTGCAAGTAGCTTGTCAGCTTTTTAGCAAATAGGGGTAATTTTAACTGATATTTTTCAGATACTTCAAATTGAATTATGGCTCCAGAGGGAATAAATCTGTCCTGCCATTAATTTACAGATATCATATTTCTTAAAGCATGAAGGCTAATTACAAAAAGGGACTTTAGCTGTCACGATGCAGAGTGTTACAGCACCTAATTTTCAGCAGTGGTGGGGCTTGGTGCCTGCCTGCACGTGGCACGGGGGCTCCCTTCCCCCATCTGCAGCCCCAGTTTCCAGGGCAGGAAAAAGCCAGGCTGGGCTGGGTAGTGCCATGGTTCAGTTCCTGGCTGCAGCTGTCAAGAGGCTGGGGTGGAGGCAGGAGAGAGCCCCACTGCTGCACAAATCTACCTCCACCCAAGACTCCAGACAGAAAACTGTGGGGGACCCTTGTGACAGGGGGACTCCCTCCTCCCTCCCCTTGCCTAAGTGTCCTGACAACGGCAGCCAGAAGCTGCAGCATGGGGCTGCCTAACCTAGCTTTTCACCATGCCAGGGACTGGGGTAGGGAGGAAATGGAGCTTCTCTGCTGCACAGACCTGGCCCAGCCCCCACCAAAACCAGAGCCCGCAAGTTAGGGGGTGGGATCCATGTGGTAGAGTGTCTCCATTCCTCCTTCCCCTATGCCACAGTTCCTGGCATGGCAAAAAGCAGCAGTCAGGAGCTGCAGCTGGGGGAACAGAGACTCTCTGCCACGAGGATCCTCCAAGCTTGTGGGCATGGCTCTTGGTGGGGACTGGGCCAGGTCCACACAGTACAGAGGCCCTGTTCCTATCGGCCCCCCAATCAGCTGTATAAGGAAGAGACAGCCTTTTCTGTCCCCTCTCTGTGATACTCCAGGTGTGGGGCTGGGCTAATGCTTGCCCAGAGCAGATGATCACTGGCTGAGGCTAGCAAGCTGCCCAGCGAGAGGCCCATGGGATGGCAGAAGAATGCGACCTACATTGAAATGTAATGGATGTGGTATAGACATTCAAAAAAGTGCTCTAAAGCACTATAGTCTAATACCACATCCATTGAGGGTTAACTTAGAGTGGGGTCCACCATTTTTAAAGCACTTTTTAAGTGCTGTTAACATCTGTTTTGTTATGGCTTTAAAGCTCTTTCTGTGCGTTCAACGCATGTTAAGTGTAACATCTGACCCTGTTCATTTTGTAACAGCACTGACAGTGCTAAACTGAAATTTAAGGAAGAGTTTCCCTTCTGACTGACTTCTTGCTGCTTGTCTTGTATCTCATCTGTGGAACTAGAGGACCAAATGGCAAAGGTAATCATAGAAAACAGGTGCACTTGGGTTATTTTAGCCCCTCTGTTAAATCCCTTATCTAAGGTTTGCTGTCTCAGTATGCTTACTTTGAAGACGGATGTAGATCTGAGCAACCAATTCTTTCTGGCCTGATCCTCTTGTTGAAGTGTGGGCAAAATTTACACTTCATTCATTAGGCATTCTGTCTACATGTGGGATGAAGAGTGGCATGGATTCCAATATTATTGACCCAGAGGTGGTAAGAAACATTGATTAACATAATTAATTAAGAGATGGGCTGAATGTTGACATCTGAGGTGGGCAATCTACATTGGCATAGGGAGGAGAGTAAAGTGCAATTATGAAGCAGACAGTGAATCGGCACCAATTCTGATCTACTCCTACTTCCCAATCTTCCTTCCTTCTGGGGAAAGGAAATGGTACTGATGGCACCTGAACCTTGTGGTAAATGCATTTTCAGGCAGGTAAAAGGATAGATAGATCAGTCCCAATATATCTTCAATGGAAAAATAAATTAATGTTTTTTAAGATATCAGTACAGCTGCTTTAACCCTATTAGAGGGAGGAACTTGGAGCGTGGGTTAGTTTTTTGGTGGTTTGTTTTGTTTACTGTTTTAAAATGGATATTGGGTAAAATTTCCATAACAGACATCTCCCCTGAAACCAGCCATCATGTTAGTTAATGCCCATGTTAGCTAAAACCCAACCCATTATTAATACTATGAATGTGCTTATAGTGAAAACAACAACAGAATGCTCAGTTTTCTTACGTGGTTTGTATGAAGGAAATAAAACGCTTGTAGCTATGGCTTTGCAGCTGGTCTGACAGAGCTCTGCTCTGTGGTCAGAGTGGTAATAATAAAGAGGGTCATCAATACTGCTAACATTAGTATTGATGTAGGCTTGTCAGGGGTTTGTTTTTTTTCCCCTTTTTCTTGTAGCTTTGCAGCACTGTGACATGCCAGGGCCTTTTCTGTTGTACTGTAGCACATTCTCTGTGTTCTTCTTCTCTCCATAGAAGGAGGAAAAAAGTATATATCCTTTATTGTGGGTTTCAGTTATACGAAAGCAGTCGATAGTTGCTGCAGAAATATTTAGTTCAAGATTTTGACCTAGAACAGGTTATCTTACTGACTATATGCAGTATATACAGTATAAACAATAAAGAAGTAAGATTAATATTAAGGCAATCCTATAGAAGCGTATTTAATCCAGTGATTCTCAGACAACACTGGAGTGCCGTGAGACCTTTCCGAGGGTATTCTGGGGTGCTGCACAATATTAGCAGTCAGGGGTGGCAACACCTACATGATTCAGAAGATAAGGCCAGACATTTCAAATAGAAATCCATAGTCCAAAACATTCTGGCCTGTTGTGTTCCTTTTCTGAGTTCTTTGCAACAGAAGAATTGTTCTATTATTTTTTCTGAAGTCCTGGACATGGAGTACATGTACACTCTGGCCCTTGCCTGGCCCCACAGCAGCATCCCAGGGCTGGAGCTGCTGTTGCTGCTGTGTAGCTAGTCAGGGCCCAGGGCTTCCATGTGCTCTGTACCCCAAAAGGAAATGGAGCCAGAGCTGGATCCATGCCTGACAGTAAGCAGCAGGGTGTGGGGGAGGAGAAAAGGGGAAGCAGAGGCTGCAGAGGGCAGGCAGGGGCACATGTGCTGGGAGGCACAGGACAGGCGGGGTGGGGAGGGATTTAAAATGACTCCCCAATAATTACAATAATTAAACTTTATACATGAAACATTATAACAAATTTATAAATATTTATATAATTATTGAGAGGGTCATCTTAAATTCAAAGTAATCTTGGACAGTTTTCAAATTTAACAGGCACTATAAGTAGTTTCTTAATCAGAAGTACAGTGCAGGGAATTTATGTTAATTAGCGTGCCCAAATTACAGTGTGTATTAAGATACAACCATGTGTTACTTTGAATATATTTTTACTTTGGGCAATATTACGATTATATTGTCTTGACAACAGCCTGGTTCTAACTATGGAAACAAAGTTGTTCAGCATTAACTGACAATGCCTGTTGGTTATTCATTGTGCTTTTTCAAGAGCTAATGAAGTGGGCAACTGAGCATAGCTGCAGAAAGAAACAGAATTGTGTTAAGAATACAACTAAAATATCCTTTTATCTAAGGTTTTCTCTAATTATGAGGTCTAGCATGTGTTACTCTTCATCCAAGAAATTTGTAATTATTTAGGTATGGACAATATTGTCTTAAAAGAAAGATACAAATCGCACTGTGTTGCCTGGGTTGTTTGGACTGAATTGTGTATATGAAAATATTTTGAGTGAGATGCATTACCTACAGCCTAGAGAAAATGGTGAGGATAAGGTTAACATGCTTTAGGATATATTTATTCCCTCCCACTTCTGGGATACTTTAGAACTACAATAACCCCCAGAATACCTTGGTTCGGCCTGGCTTGTTTAAATTATAACAGCACTGTAGCCAGAACACCCAGAGAAGGCTATGTGATGTAGTCCTGGCCTCAGAACAGTACTTATTTATACCTGTGCTTGGGAGGAGGTCTCATAAGTCAGCCTTAAAAGTTGTGCTGCATCTTCAAAAAGATAATCCTTCCTTATCCATAACCAGGCTGTATTTAGAGCAAAGCAACCTACATATCTGCTATGTCATAGAGACTCCATAATATGTCTATAATCCCCACCAAAGCCGCTTCCTTTCCAAAGGGAAAAACAACATCCCTCTTTTCCTAAAGTGGCATGTGTCATTTGTCCTCTATCTGATTTTGAGGACTAAGAAAAAGCATGCTTGCTGCCTTTCAAACTGTATGTGCCTTTTTGTTTTAAATGAGATGCATCTTTGGCAAATAGAAGACAAAGTGTCCTCTGCCCAGCATTGTTATGAGGAGGAGAAAGGAGTGAGCCTTTTATCAGCATACCTATTTGCCCTCCCTATAGTGGTTATATACTTGTGAGGACAATTAATGTGGACAGAAATCACTTAACCTGCCCCTAGTATTGGTGTGTTATGGAGATCCTATTGTACATAGTTCTAAGAATATGCTCCAGGAGCTTTTTTTTGCTTCCTGAAGTATAGATTATTGCTGGACTCTGCAAACTTTATTTGTATGTTTAGTGATGTGATTTGAAAAAGCGTTTTTTTCATATCTTCAGGAGTTCAAAATACTTACAAATCAGTTCTTACTCTTTTTCAAAAAGTGTGCCATTCAATAATCTAGGAAAATAAGTATAGTGTGTTACTGAGAATAACAGAGAGAAATTAACTGCATTCCTCTTTTCAATAATTAATGCAGTGTTCAGTAGTAGTGAGCTTAGTGAAGCAGTTCCTGTTTGGATCATCTCCATGAAGCTGATAGTAAATTAAATGAAGATGATACATGAATAATCCCAGGCACCCAATTTGGGTGCTTTATTAGTAGTACTAGGAGTATTAACATTATTATTGATAATAATAATTCTGTTTAACACTAGAAATACTGTGAGAATGCTATGAGGCTGTGCAAGGTTAAAGAAAAAGGATACTGGTTGGTTATTTGTAGTCAGCCTCGTGATCAGTGCTTAGCATGATGTTATTAGTCATTTAGTTGCTATAGGTCCATAATATGTCATTCTGTTAATATAAGCCTAACGTGTGTGTGTGGTGGTGGTGGTGGTGGGGGGGATGCCTAGTCTGGTGTGTCTGTTTGTATGGATCCTACACAGTTGTTTGTTTTATATTCAAAAGTTTTGAACTACCCAGCTTTTTATCTCAATTATCTCACTGTTTTTCACAGGCAGTCAAATTTTCAGTCCTTGTCAGAATGGGCATGCTCAGAAAATGCTCACACATCTCTTTAATCCCCAAACTATGTACTTGCATAAGTTAAAAATAATTCCATGTCTAAATTAGTGACTATCAACCTGTTTGTAAACACCAATTTTTGCTTCCACATGGTGAATATGGGTACACTGAATGGCACAAAACTGAAATATATGATAAAGATGTATCCAAAGGCCCAAAGGCTCCCTTGATTCATTAGCAGGGCAGTGGGTGCTTGAGGGTGTGCTCTGCTCTGTATCCGCTTCCGAATCCCTTGTTATTAAGCTGTGACCTTACTCCCTTTCCTGTTTTCTCTTTATTTGTCTCCTGGAATTAGTTGATGTATCTCCAGTGGTCCCCCTTATTAAGAGAAGCTTATAGTGTTCTGTGATGGGCCTAACCCCCTGATCTTTCGGCACATTAAATAGGCCTGTCTATTCTGACCCTCTAATAGGCCATTTAAAATATCGTATAAAATGCGTTGTTATTTTTTGCTTTGTTTTGTTTACTTACTTTTTTGGTTTCTTACAAGACTGTAAAACAATCACAAAAATCAGAATTTAAATTAAAGACTGAAAACCAGTCTTCCAAAGTGCATGATTCATTAGCATTTTATACTTACACTGTGGTTTTGTGCTCCCTTGCCTCTGTCAGTGCAACGTTGGTTTTTTTTTCATTTTTTTTCCCTTGTGACAAAAAGTACTATTAATCAAAAAACATCTTCTGTTTTAGAAACTTATAATAACTCTTCTATTTTTTCCATGTGTGTGGTTAGAAGGAGTGGGGAGATGCTATTGATCCAAACAAGAGATCAATATGCAGAGCCATTCACGATTAGACGTTTTGTGGAAAAGAACATGAATCAAATTAACCCCAACCACTTGATGAAGATTGCCTGGTAACCTCACCATCAAACATGTTTAAGTGTAATGCATTCTATTTTATTTAGTACAGGGGGTGTCTTGAGAATTGTTAATGATGTCCTCTCTTGGTTGTCCTGTCTTTCTCACGGAAGTCCCTTAGGACAGCTGCACTTGCAGATAATAATTTATTAGTGCAGTTTTTATGCTTTATGAGACCAATGGGATTTATTTCAGAAGGCTTGCCATGGTCACGGTCATATTCATATTAGTTTGATTAGGTTTGCTTTCAAAGGTCACATAAGAGTTGTAAAAAATAAGAATACGTATAAGCATTAATATTTCTTAATTATATTTAATATTTAGTATGGGCAAAGCTGACATTGTTGCTTTCCTTATGGTAATGTATGGTTAGTGAGCTTTACTGATTAAATCCTTCATTTTAATTTTAAACTTTTGCATTTAAAATATAACTTTCTTGACTGATAATAGATGAGGCATTGGTTATATTTAATAACTCCTATGCATTGTGGTGTCACAGCAGACCCAAAAGATAGTACATGCTGTCAGATTTGGGATGATAGATTTTATAAAACTGTGTTGCATAAAGATGAACCCTTTTGTACTACCTTGCAAAGTTTCCATGGTGACAGAGCATTGCTTCATGGGAATTTCACTTTTCTTAGTAATGTTAGATACTGAACCCAATACTGCTGCTTCAGATTGTTCTTAAATCTCATTTTTGAATATGGCATCATTTTGAAGGAACATATGAGTAATCTTGGTGGGTTATTTTAATTTAATTTATTTTTTCTTTTGCTAAAATATACCTCCTGTCATGCTGTCAACCAAAAAGATTGAATTGTTAACACCCCAGATGCTGAAAAAAAAATGGCAAGTCTCAGATTTTTGATGTATAGTTCTATAGTATTAGCTTCCTTTATGAACGTTTTGGATTTGTCTTTTTTTAATTCTTTATTTCCTCTAAACCACAAAAAGAGAGTGAAAACAACACACAGTTTAGGGGGTGAGTTATTTGGGTTGGGAGGGGAATTGTGACAAACTGAATATGCTTTAGAGTAAAGACAAGAGTTATGAGATTCCAGTTTTATTAAAAGGCAGGAGCTTTTCTTTTTTTCTTCCTGAATGAATACACAACTTTTTTAAACATAACTGAAAACCAGATCTGGCTTTTGTGTGAAACTATTGTCAGACGAGAAGTTTTCTGGGGCAGTTACGTGTGTATTGCCCTATAAAGTGTGATATGTTTATAATGCTGTATAATGAAAAAAATCTTTCAGAAGCTTTAATCACTTATCAGCTCCAGGCATCTCTAACTTAAAAAATAAAATTGACTACGGGAAATCCTATTTCTCCACCTTAAACATTATATATTCCTGAATACTCAGCTGTGGACTGTTCCCAGTGCTGATGCAGCCAGATCTATAATTCTGCAGATACAGCCACCTTCTTAACATATGATGGAGATATCTAATGAACGTAAGTAACACCATTTGGTACTCAGTTGGAGCTACCTAGCTATGCTAATGAAATGCATACAAAGGAATATTTTTCTGGAGGAAGGATCTCTTGCTGCTTTTAAATGAAAACAGCTAAAAGAAAATGAGCACTGGTGCTATAGACCTTTCGTATAGAAAGCATTTGAAGTTATTATGCATGCTCTTTTGCCCCATTCATATTGAATGTGTTTCCCCCTCCTCCCCACCCCTTCCCCTCCGTTCCCTCCAGTGGAGTGCTGTATTATTTGTGCAAAGCATATAATAGAGAAACTGGCGAAGGTTTCACGAACTATTGAACTAATTGAAAATGGATGCTGAAATGAAGTGAGCGCCTCTTTCTAAGTGGCATTGTGTGGGTAAGGATGGCACTGTGCTCAGAGTACTAATTAAATATGCCTTTCCTTTCAGTCTTGCTTTCCATTAAGAGTACTCTTGGAACAAAGGGAGATGAAAATGGCCAGAAAACTGGGATTTGGGAAGAAAGAAAGTAAAGAATCCTAGAAAACGAGAAATATTTAGACGTTTACAAATACAGAGATTAATTGCAGATGGCTTTGGTTATTTTGTACTCATAGCCTCTCCTGCTCCCAGTGAAGTCTTCTCACTTTTAGGCAGGTGCAGGACAGTCCTCAAGAAATTTTGAAAGTGGTCTGTGGGCCTAGAAGCTTTGTGAGCCCTAAGCTAAGGTCTTAGTCCTGTATCCCATGCTTCTCTGAGGGAAAGGTGGGCAATTTCTAATCCCTTGAATAGTTTGTCCACCTCAGTAAAATGGGCTTGAATAGAAAGTCAAGTATATACCTATATCTTAAGTGTGTATAATTTTTCGATTCTATTTTGTAAGAAAGAGGTAGTTGTTTTCTACTTGTGTCTTGGCACTTTCAAGTGGAAGCAGTGCAAATCTGCTTTCCACGTTCTTCTCTGCACCTTCAGTTTCAGTGAAATACCTTCTTGAGCCACACCACCATTTTATTCAACAGGGGTAGGTAGCTACTACTGTCTCTCTCTTCATATGGCATCAGACATCAACTTCCAAATCTATGAGCCGCTGTCTGTTATTATCATTCAGTGTATGGATTCTGTCTGCCCCATCTGGACAATTATAAAGATTGCAGCTATCGATTAAGTGCTGTACTGTTTTCTGGACACTGCATTCACATAAAGAGCTGTTCTTCTTGATGCATTTGTATCCAGATTCCAGTCAGTTCAGCTTGACTCATGCTTCTCTGTCACAATCATGCCTAAAGTGGGGATTCATTTGCATTTGGTGTTAGTATAAAATCCTGTAAGAAAAGGTATGACCTTTCCCAGTGGTCAGCCCGCTCCATTGCTTCTCATAGGTTTGGTTCAGCATCCCGTCTCTTCCAGGAGCTTGTAGGCTTCATGTATAAATGGTTTACAGCTTTTAAGACTCTTAAGCCTTCATCTGTTTGGATTTTCATGTAACCCTTCTGCTGGGCACTGGCCAGCAACAAGGGTTAGGTTCAATTTTTGGCATACTAAATATATTTTACCTTGGCTCGAGCCCTCACCAAAACATCTGGGAACACTAAATAAATTACTAGGGTGTCCACATGGTGGCCTTGAGGGGTTAACTGTCACTCCAGATGGTATGCTGCACCCCTAAATTTCTATTTCCAATCCCAGCTCTGCTGGGTAGAAAGTGCAAAAGAAAATTTCAAAGGAGAGGTCAGGGCTACCTCCCTGGGCCTGAATTGGGCAGCAAAAGCCAGCCAGGCCTATACTGCACTGAGGACTGAATATATAGCAGAGGTTTAGCCATGCACCTAGGATGGAATACCATAGCTATAGAAAACAGCAGAAAAAAAAAAGGCCCAGGCCTATGGCTACAGGCTGGACATCTGGTCTCATCTATACCCCATGCTGAGACAATACAATTACAGATCAGATGGGGCCAGGGCCTTATAGCCAGTAACTGCCAGGACCCATTCCTGGGAAGTTTGCTTCAAGGCTTAATACCCCTATGTCATTAACTCATGTAAGGAGAAAAAAAAAAAAGAGGGAATGGTCTAATGTGACTCCTAGGTAGGTTGTGGTATCCTCATGGAGAAGGATGTGACTGTCTATTCTGGTATTCAGTGTACTCTTGGCTCAACAATTGTTCAGGTGGGAGAGTGATGATACTGATTTCTTGATGCTCAACTCTAAGCGTCACTTGTGGAGATAGTCAGCGATGAATTCCATGTCAGTACTCAGTGTCTTTTCCAGTTCTGTCATGCCAATTCTTTGGACTACTGTGGTGACATTGTCAGCGTACATGTATCTGTAAGATGTATGTGGGAAGTCTGAGGTATATACACTGAAAAGTATTGGTGCTAGCACTGACTGTTGGAGGACTCCATTCTTTAGAGTTCATACTCTGCTTTTTTTTCTCCTTGGCTAGTAGTGAGTTTGAATGATCTGCTAAAGATCATATTCATGATGAAAGCCTACAGCTTGCAGTCGGGTATCATAGAGTGCAGTTTACATTGGGGCCTTGATGCCATACCATAGATGGCTGTAAGGTCGATTTAAAGATCACACCTATTTTCTGCCTCATTTCAGATCTATTTTCTAGGTCAGGTGTAAGTAATATAAGTTGGTCAGTAGTATACTGCTACTTCTGAGAGCCAGCTTGTTCTTTTGGAACCTGGGGATCGGTGATGTTCTCTCTCTTCTATTCAGGATTATGCACTCCATGAGTTTGTAATGTATGTAGCAGAATAGTGAGATAGGTTGGTAGCTCTTTGGATCCTCTGGTGGTTTATTGGGTTTTAGGACATGCAATGATGTGAGGTTTTCCCCTGATTTTTGGAAGTCTGTTACTTTCTAGACGTGTATATGTGAATTTCTGAAGCCACCTTTTTATTGTGGTTCCGAGTTTGGTAACAAATTCTGGAAATATCTTATTTGGTCCAGCAGCCTTGCCAGTCCTGATTGCTTTCATAGTTATGTCAAACTCACTGTCAGAAATGGTACTTGTTAAATTAAGGTTGGCATAGGGTGACTTACACTGTTCATGAGTCAGGGGTCTAATCATTTCTGTGTGTTGTTTGCTTGGGTTACTGTACTTGTTGATGTTGCATAATATTTTTGCAATGGCACTTGCTGACACAGGGCAATGTTGTGTTTTGGTGCCTTTGCCTGTAAGGCAGTTAATGATGTGCACCATGCTTGCCTGCTCAAGTGGGTCATATCCCATCTTTCTATGATAGTGAGCGATCTCTCCTTCTTAATATTGTGCAGTGTGAGCACCAGCTGTTCTGTAGGGTGGTTTTGTTTTGTTGGGGGTTTTTGGGGGGTTTTTTGGGTTTTTTTTACAGTTGCAGGGTCATTGCATTGCTTAATGATACTGATGTTACTACTGACTGACTCTTTAATTTAAACTTTATCTGAGGAATGATGACTATATTAGCCAAATGTACAAAACAGTCATATAGATAAAGGAGGTAAAAATCTATTTTAAAATGCTCCAAGAGAAGACGTGTATCCTGGCAGTTTCATAGAACAGCTTAACGTCAGGAAATCTTTTCTAGAAACAGTTGAAGTATATTTAAAATGAAAATACCATCTATATGTCACATCTCTGAATTTATTATTTCTTGAATAATGAGCACACAGATACAGAAGCCTGGATTCATTACCAGGAATAGTTTCTACTTCTCTTGGTTGGAGATTTAATTTCCTGAATTTCTTACTGTTTTTACCATGTAGTTGCATATATTTGCTATGGGAAGCAGTAATCCTGGACTTAATTCTTCTCATTGAAATGGATGAACTTGGGAACAAGGTCTTAAACTATAGCAAATGAGCTCCTATTTTTTTCAGTGTGTATGTATGTGCATTATGATAGATCATTAGCAAACTTAGTGTGTGTGTTGCTTTTTTTTTCTTTTCCATGAACAAATGTGATCAAAATAATTATTAAATCTTACAGCTTATTCCCTCAGTTCCTACCTGGTAACCAGTACCAGGGTTATCACCCTAAAACAAAGCAAAATTAATCTGGACCCTTATTATGCAACAAGTCAATTAATTATACTGAAGTATCAATGTAATAGCCCTGCTGACTTGCTAAAGTGCATGCTTGATTTTCCTTTTTTTCCATGCCTCAAATAGCAGTAAGCATGTTGCTTTTTAAAAGAAGGAAGTAATATTTAGTTTTCCCCACTTACTGCCTGATAAGGTACATGCCAGTTTCATTTTGAAATTTTATTATAGGCTGATGTTTTGGGATAAATTGACCTAAATCTTGTACAGAGGGACAATTTTACATGTTGCTCTTAAAAATCACTGGATTTTGGTTGTGGGGGGTTTTTTATTTGTATTCTAGAGCTGCTATCTAAAACACATTTCAATAAAGATGCTTTCAAATCTCATGGGTCCTTTTGTTTGATCACCTTCAAGCTAAAATTGAGAGGAAGAAAGGTGAAACCTGAACCTCATTTTCATGCCATCAAAGGCTTACACTGAATATTTGTTCTTTAAACCAGTCTTCTTCCCTTTTATTTATCTGAAGATGCCTCTTGTAGTGAACCAAGGTAATGCCAAAAAAGAAGGATAAACATTTTCTTTGATTGTATAGGCAAAACTATTGAATATATCAATTATAGGGAGTAAGAGGTCTGCCATTAGATATTAGTCTCTAATTTTACTACCAAGCAAGTGACTTTAGTAAAGCTTTCTCTTGTCTAATCTCATCTGAAGATTCAAGAAATAGAGTTGGTTGGGAGAAAACAAAGAGGGGTTAGCTAGACTGAAGGGCACTGGGTTTAATCCATGTAATTAATAATTACTACATGTTGTTGTTCCCTTTTCCCTTCTGGATGGATATTACTGAACTACTGTTTCTTAGGAAGGAAGAGAAAGAACAAGTAATACTTAGAAAAACTAAGGCCTTTGGCAATTGTCTATACATTTTGTTTCTTTACCTTTGTCTGTGACAATGTCAAAAGCCACTATTTGTCTCGAAAGAGAGTGAGATAAAAAAAAAAAGAGATTCCACAAAAAAGGAAAGGATGAAATCCTGGTCCTTTTAAGACTAGAACTTTGAAGTGTTCTGCACTTACAACTAGACCTAGATTTTTTTTCAAAAGTAGTTAATATATAGTAGAAAACTACTAGAGTCCTGCCAGTTCATATCAGTTAAAGATCTGACCCCTCTCTGTCCAACTTCTGTTGTTGAACTAATTCTTATTCTTGTCAGTAAATCCTAAGGAAGTTAACCAAAATGAGTCTGAAGTAACAAATCTGTAAAGTAATTTTTGGAGAATTATCTCTTTCCTCCATTTTCAGGAGTGCTTGTTTTGTTTTTTGCCTCTGAACTTTGATATACTTGTCACTATTTTCACAAGCTTATGTGATTTTTCCTTGTATGTTGGAGAAATTTATGCAAGATGTTTGTCATCCTGCCCTAGTGAGCCTGGTATCCGTTTTTATGTTCTGAACATTTCTGAAAAATTCCTGGGAAACATGAGGCAGGCACGCTAAACATTTCAAAATGGTTTCATTAGTGGCTTGTTAAACAATGCATTGTTTTCAGGGGAAGGGGGAAAAAAGAAAAAAAAAAAAGTTCTCATGTTCGGGAGGCTGTAGAGTCTTGCTCCAAGTCACTTTAATGATCTCTTAAAGATTTAGATTACTTATGGTCAGAACAGAATTCCCATCATATAGAAAATTCTGAAATGCCAAAATTTTGGTTTCATTTCAAATCAGGATACATAAAGTCTCAGAACATCTTGTGAACTGAAAAATTCTAAAATATTTTGTTGAATGCTTTGGTTCAGAAATTTTTCACTAAGTGATGTTTGACCCTGATCCTGCATTCGTGGGGCAGACCTCAAGGACCTCCAGGGACTTAATTTAGATATCCTATGAGCAGAGAATTTTTCCAATGCACTTCCTTGCAGCATTAGGGTCTATATTTGTAGCTAATGGGCAATAGTCTCACCAGGATAATTAAATAGTATGCTAGCAAATAAACTATAGTAAAATGTCTAAAAATGATGAAGCCAAAGTAATATGGGATCTTGTTACACCCTCTTATAGCTTTACTGAAAGTCACTGACTTTTTAAAATCTCCATTTATTCAAGTAACAAATATAGGGTGCTTAATTCTGCTACATCTGGGCAATAGGTAAAGGGACCGCTAAGAAAATGAGTTAAAGTGTGTGATATAATTCATGAAGCCTCATTTTTATAATTTTATAGACTTCTAGGTATTATGCACCAGCCTTCCCACTGGGTCATAGTGTCTGACTTTACTCTGACATTGACATTGCACTTGAGGAAGAATTGGGGATAAGAGGTTTTGGTCTCAAACTACTTTTCCAAGGTAGTTTGAGAAACTAAGTTATCCTCCAACAGAATGAGCACACAAGCTCCTATTTCAGAAACCTGTTTTGGAAATAAGCATTCTTTCTGTAGCTATGAGAAAAATGAAGTCTTCTTCCTCTCTGACCTTGAGATACACCTTTGGTCTTTAATGTCCTTTTTTAGTTCTACTGACATAAAGTAACTGAAAAAATGGAGACATCCGTAGAACCCAATCTTTTTCCACCCCCAGTAGTGGGAAAGGAAGCTTTTGGGGGAGGGGGGGTGTTAATAGATTTGAGGCCATTCCAGAGGAGTGGGGGGGAGAGAGGGTTATGCGATGCTGTGCATGTCTCTTGAACCCTGAAAGTGTGAGGGCAGGTGTCCCAAGGCAGTGATTGCATTGCATTCTAATAAGTACATTATATTATTTGCATCTCTGTTTTTGAAATTGGTATAACATGTTGCTGGTGGGATCAGTAAATAAATTTGACACCTGTCTTATTAGTATTATGGCTAATAAGGAAATTTCCATCTAACTGAAACCAATGTTCAGGTGCCCTGTAATCACTTGCATCTGGTAGTGGAGAATTAGAGAGACTGTGGTCCCTAAATGCAACACAAGTAATGTCTGAGCTTGGTCGCACAAAAATCTAGTTTAATAAAAAAAAAAAAAAAGCATGCAAGGGCAAAAACGAAGAGGCATCAGTTTTTCAAGGTCTTTATGGCTTGAAGTAATTAATCTACTGTATATTATAATTATGGCTAGCTACCAAAATAGAAAGTATTACAGAGCTATTTTTCCTAGTACCAAAAATGCATTGAGGTCATTATGATTTGTTTCAAGGAAAATTCTGTGTTAAGTCAATGCTAAGACCAGGACTCATTGATTTCACCAAGGACTTCTATTAGAAAACTGATAATACAATATGGTCCCATGTTTAAAATGGAGTTGAGGAAGAAGCTTGTTCCCAAAGAGTGCTGCTGTGAATGCTACAGATCCTTCTGTGTGAGGATGTAAGTGCTCTCCTGGCACTCTGCACCTGCCCCCATTGCTCCTGTGGCTGCTCCTCTGGGTATGGCTGGTACTTACTCCTGCCTTTTCCCCATACTGAGGAAACCCTTATGATAAGTTTCCTCTCCTATCCAGCAGCATGCTCTCTAGCAGGTGGGAAAAGCTACATGCTCCTGGAGCCAGCAGGAGGGGCCACAGAGGTGGTTGCCAGTATAAGTCCCTGCAGGAGTAGGCTCCACAGCGGGGATGCTCTTATCCCCTGGAATTTACATCTACTGGTCTTGGATTAGATTGGTGGTTCTCAACTCTTCTACTTAAGACACCCCTCCATAACTTTTAAAATTAGCAGCACCCCACTTCAAGAACTAATTTAATTCATTTTGACTACAAAAAAAAATAGGGCAAGTCTTCTGTTGCAAAGAACTGAGAGACTATAATAGCCATGTCTACATGACATGCTTACTGTGCAGTAGTGTCGTGGGGCACAAACTGTGATGCAATGCTACTGTGCACAGTAGTAATGAGCTACTGTGCAGTCAGCATCACCAAGAAGCTGTGCGTGAATGCTACTGTACACAAACACCAGTTACTGTGCAATCATTTAGTACTTGGGCATGCAAGGATTCCATGATATCACAAGAGTGTCACAGGGCTTTAGTTGACAATCGCTATTTTAGAATATTTTTGAAAAAGGGGGGTGTATGTCTAGCCATGTAATATCTTCAGCATTTTTTTTTACAATGTCTCTTTAATTTGAGGTTCCACTGCTTCAAATCCAGAGATCATACAGGCTTAAAAGACTGTCCTCTTAAAAGACTTTACAGCTTTGGAGAAACTGTAAGTGATGAACCTGCATTCAAACCAAATTTAAGTCTCAGATTCAAAAATGGCTTCTCCCATGGAATTTTGGTGCTTGCACTTCTTAAATTAAGTGTCATCCTAAATCAGAAGGGTATAGATTGAATATGATCCCAGAATGTGGTCCTAAATATAAGAATACAGGTTACAAATATATTTTAGAGAGAACTTTATTTATAGACTAAAAATATAGCATCCCCAAGTACCACTGGGATAACTCTGAAATCAAACTACTGGATTTACTCAAGTCCAAGACAACCCCTTCCACCCCCATTTAGCACTCCTCATCTTGGAGTTGAGTACAAGGCTGCAGGGACAGTGGGTGGGTACTACAGCTCTGACTGGTCCTGACACGGGGTTGGGAGAACTTCATCTGCTGTCCACTTTCCTGCTACATGTACCCCACAGCCTCTGCCTCCCATGCCTGCCTCCCTCCAGATCTAGTTCCAGCAGGGTTCTGGTCCCACTCCCTCCTGAGGCACAGAGTATGTGATTGCTCCAGTTCCAGCCTGGTCTGGTAGTAGCAGTGGCAGAGGCAGCTCCTCGGGCCCAGGCTCTGATTCCAGGGCCTGGCTGGAGCTGCTGCCGCCACAGCAGCTGCTACATGGCCAGGCTGGTCCTAGAGCAATAATGCCCTGTGCCTCTACTGAGAATGGGGCCAGAGCTGAAGTGGCAACCAAGGGTAAGCCATAGGGGAGGGGGCAGGCTGTAAAGGGGGACAGACAGGAGGGCAGTCACCAAGTGGGGTAGATGCTGGGGAGTTATGCAAGCGGGACAAGTAGCAGGTGAACAGGGAGGGCTGGTGCTGGGGTATGCAAGCATCAGGGGGATTAAATGGTGGGAGGGACTGATAGCAGGGGTACAAGGTGTTGGGGAGGGAAGGAGCAGCTATCAGGCTGCTTGACTTCCTTACCACCTGTCCCTCCAACCCCGGCCCCCTGTTACAGATGATTTTCCCATTACCACTGCAGTGGTGAAGGTGAATGAAATTGAAAATGCCCATCCAATAAGTAGATTCTATGCATGGAAACTTGCAACAAATTATAAATTGTACATGCCTGGATTCTAATTATTGGAGGGATTCTTAAATTTGTGATTGTCTTCTATTTGGGGTATATACAGTAAATTCTAAGTGACCGCTGCATGAAAACTAGCTTGGTTTGCCTTGACTTAGTGTCCCTAAATAACACTGCTCATTATAACTGTATTTATTGCACTAACTGGAAACTGTTTCCTAACAAGAGTCATTGAAATTGTGTTAATGAAGTACCATGTCAGTTTGGCTGAGACTGCAGCTTGCACAATACCTCTACACAGGAGAATATGAAGGCATAAAGTACCCTTTCATTCTTGTTCCTCTCCATGCTATGGCCTCCAATTTGGGTGGACCCAGGGATAACGGCCACTATCCTTTTCTTTGCAGGTTGTAGAGAGCAATGGTGAGTGGGAAGAATTTTGGCTTTCTAGTTTTCTTTGCCTTCTTCCCCATCCATATTGCTCAGTCTAGATAAGGATAATAGTCTAGTCCAGAGAGCTCCTTGATAAATTATTACAGCAGTTTTCCTTTATCTTGAGTCCATGAGGTCCCATCTGTGGTCCAATTTAAAATTCACCAAGCCAGTCTGATTCAGTCCTTGAATGACTGCTGTGATATCAAAGCTACCTGCTGTTTCTTACTTGGAACTTGTGGTAATTCTGCAATCAAGTCCTTTTTTTGCAAATCATGAGTCTTTGCAAAATGAGTCTTGGTAGAGCCCCGTGAGAAGGAAGGGACTGTGGAACTTAAATGTACAGCTGTTACAGGATGAAGAAATGTGTCAAGCATACATAAAACCAGTATGAGGAGTGGTGAATGCTGAAGAAATATTTTGGGAGCACCAGAGAGTAGTGGATGATGATGAAGTATTTTCCTATCTTCTTCAGGAAGGAAGGATGAAGATGTGTGGGGAAAAGAATGAAAGAGCTAAGAGAGCTGCATAAAAAGATGCAGGAGCTGCTAATGGAAGCCACAGAAGGAAGACAGGCATGAGAAAACTAGAAAAAAAACAAGGCAAGAGTTAGAAATGGTTTAAAAGAAAGTTGAGAGAGAAAATGTTCTTAGCACAAGCATCCTGGGTGGGGGAAAATGAAGAGTGGTCCTAATACTTTTTGGCCAGGGCGAAGGCGGCAAAAGGATAATTTAAAGAAGTGTGGAGAGAAGGTGGCACCTCAATAGAAAAGTAGGAGGAGGTGTTGGAGGGAACAAGAAGAGTTTATGAAGAGCTATACCAGAAGAAGGAAACAGACAGGAAGAAGATTTAGGATTTCTTGGAAAAGATTGAAGAGAAAGTAGAGGAGGAAGCAGGAAAGAAGATGGAAGAAAAGATCAGATTAAAGGAAGTGGAGGAGTGCTTAAAGGTCTTTAAAAGGGGGAAATTGCCAGAAGCAGATGGATAGTCTGTGGAATTTTATGAAAAGTTTTGGGAATGGGTAGGGAGTGATATAGTGGAAGTTTTTGAGGAAACTAGCATAACAGCAGAGGCAGGAAAAGATTTTACAAGAGGTATTGAGATCTTACTCTTCAAAAAAGGGAAGAAAGAACTCTTGAAAAAATGGAGACCAATTACAATCCCTTATATGGAATATATGTTAATTAGGCCTGTGCGAAGTGGCTAGTATTCATTTTGGATTCAGATTCAGCTGATTTGGGGGACAGTGATTCAATTTGGTGATTCAAATCACTGTCCCCAATTGATTCAGTTGAATTCACCCAGGCCCATCCCTCCCCTGCTCTCCCAGCTTGGCAATGGCTGCCCTGCCCACCCCAGCTCCCAGCACTTTAGAGAAAAAAAAAAAGAAAAAAGCCCTGACTCACCAGGTGCTGCCAGGCAGGGGGAAGGTGATCCCCGCTGCCCTGCCCACCCCTGCTCCTCCCCTTTAAGAAAAAAAAAAAAAAAAAACCCAGAAAAACCCCAGACTTGCCATTCCTGCCAGGTGGCGGGGGTGATCCCTACTGCTCCACATCATGTGTGGGGCTCTGCACGAGCCCCTGGACACCCCAAGGCCACTGCAGGAACTGGTGAGTCCTGGGGGTTTTCTCGTTTTTGTTTTGTTTTGTTTGTTTTTTGTTTGTTTTTCTTAATGGGCCAGAGCTGGTCTGAGTGGGGCAGCTGTGGGGGACTTGGGAATTGAGGGGAGGTCAGGGGGGTCATGTAGAGCCCCCCACGCAGTGGGGATTGCCCCCCTGCTCAGAAGCACCTAGTGAGTGGGCCTTTTTTTTAAAGCACCAGGAGCTAGGGTGGGCGGGGCAGCCATGGGGGGAGGGCACTGGGGTAGTGGGTGCGGGGCAGGGGGATAGGGGTGTGGACAGAGGATGGTGCCTGGCAGGGGTCCCCTCATGGTCCCCTCTCTCTGCCCTCCTCCCCCATCCCCTATTTATCAGCTCAGAGTTCAGTTGCAGCTCCCTGCTGCACCTAGTGGGGACTGTCCAAATCATCAAAGCTCTCCAAATCTTTTCCAAAGATTCTGAGAGCTTCAAATTGATTCAGACCTTTTAATTGGTCCCTTGATTGGATTTGGATTCAGCCACTGAATCGGGGTGAATCTCCTCCAAATTGAATCAGCACCCAAAGCTTTGCACAGCCCTAATGTTAATGGCCAAGACACTGGCTATGAGGATGAGGAAAATCTCCAGAAGAAAATACATGGAGGCTAAGTATACACAACACCAGGTAGAAGGATCTCCAAAGTGATCAGAGATGCTGAACCCACATCCCACTGATGCTGGTCCCACTGTGCCACATCCAAGAGAGGAAAACAAAAGCATAGTTATAGAAAACTTAAATTTAGGAAAAACATATGACATAGTGGTTCATGATTACATATTTGAGATGGTTGGAAAAATGAGGTTCCCAGATAAAGTATGTATATGTTGAATAAGGTTATTGTATAGAGAAGCAGAAAGTTGAGTCCAAATTAATGCACACCTAAGTAGGGCCTTTAAAATCCCTACAGGGGTGAGACAAGGGTGCCCCCGTTAATCATTACTATTTGTGTGCAGCATGGAACCATTAGCACAAAAAATGAGAAGAGACAAGGTGATAAGCGGAGTAAAGTTACTGGGAGGGGGAGAGGTAAAATGCATACTATACATGGTGATTTAAATGTAGTTAGAGAGAGACTTTTGGTGGAAAGGCTGCTAAGGCATACATCAGAGTAGGGAGAAACAACAGGGGCTAAACTGAATGCATCAAAAAGCACCATAATGGGAGGGGGGAACTGGAGGGATTTGCTGAATTGTACCAAGCAAGAGAGATGTGGGGTAGGGGCTGCCAGATTTGGGGTTGTTCATCTATGTGATATGCAAGGCAGTAACAGAGGGAAAAGGAAAAGCAGTTTTTATCACCTGATTTCATATAGTTCCAATTTTGAGGAAATGGGGAGTATATCAGACCTCTTTGAATAGTCCATGGGTGTGGCAACCACCAATTCATCAAGATGCTCAAGGGAGAGGTATGGGGAAGAAGAAATAGTGGGACGTGTTTGGGGAGAATACATATACAAAGGGGGTGTGGGTGAGATCTGCTGCTTTCTGAGTTTTACCAAAACAAACCTGCCATTAGCATCGGAGATGGTACTATATGAACTGGACTCATACCAAAGGGACCAGAGGAAATGTTAGTGAGGACTTTATTAGAATGTGTTTAAAACTAGTTTGTGGTATGTAAGAAACTTCGGTGTGTTTGAGGGGCTGACTTTGACTGAAAAAGTACCTGAAGCTGGGGCTGCATGAACTGAAATACTACATTGATCAGGACAAGGAAGAGATCAAAGAGGAAGAGGAGAAAAGTGGAGGAAAAAGAACTGGACATACTTTATTTCACTAAACCAGCAGAGAAGATGGAGAGTTGCGGAGAGTTCCAGGTGGTTACAGAAGTTATAGTTTTTCGTGGGGTTCTGTATGAAGAAAAAGATTTCTGTAAGTGTTTGTTTTTTGTGGGAAGTTGATGCATGTTGCTTAAGGGTTTAATATATGTAGTTGTTTGATATGTTTTTGATATGTAGTTGTTTCTGTGATATGAAGTGTTGGTAAAACGAGGATTTTCAGTATGTGTAGCTTTGTAAGTGTAGAGTGATGAGTGTGTTTTTAATAAAATTTGTAAAAAAAAGAAAAGGTTTCCTATCAGCATCTCAGCCTCTTTGACTAAGATCAAGTATAACATTTTTGGCATCAAAGGGAGGTTTGTCAGGGCTGGCTCTAGCCCTCCTGGTGCCAGCCTTGTTATTGCAGTACCTCCAGGCCTGGTGCCAGTTCCCTTCAGGAGGAACACCCACACATTTTATTAGCATGTTTGCACAACGTGGGCTATGTGTTTTATAGTCATGCTTAGTGTTGGTTTCCATTGCTGAGCACATGCTGCTTTTGGCTGCCGTTTAATGATAGACAATGTATTCAGTGAGATTTTCTTGTATGTGATCATAAGATGGGGGTCTTCCCTATGCCAATTGCGAGGAGGAAACCTCATCTTGTATTTGAGTAAGTATGGTACATTATATCCATGACATACTGAGGGGTTTTGTTTTGGTTTGGTTTTTTTGCTTCCTCCAGCTATCCTGTGTGAAATTAAGATATTTTTCAGGTTTTATCCCTTACACTAATGGTGTACTCCAAAGCAAAGCTTGTACATCATAATTAATAATGGTTTAATTTACTGGACATCAGAGCCACTCCCTTCTATGAAGTGTCTTGTCAGTTCAGCATTGTTTCTTTCATAGCCTGTTATGAATCTGCAGTGTCCAGCCCTCTGGAAGAGGAAAGAATGGAACCACCTTGGGATGATATAGTACACTGTCTTTCTCAGACAAATTGACTTTTGCAAAAGCAGAGTAAACAAAATAGGAATTGTGAATCATGGAATACAGTTGTTTACCAGATGTGCTAAACGAAAAATGTTCTTTATTTGATTTTCATGGTGCACATAGTATATTAACTGAATTGTGTGTTGTGAATTTTTTACAATAGTCTTGCAGAATATTGTCTCAGTTGATTGCATTCTAAAATACTATTGTATTAATGTGTGTGTGGCCTCATTACTGTCTGCTTTAATTTTACCTGTTGCTCTTAGCAAAACTTTATAGATGAGTCTGCTTAATCTGTCATGTTGTTTCCTTTCTTCTGTATTTTGTATCCCTGTCTTCTTTTATTTAGCAATCGGTGACAAATAGAAGAGTTTTATAATTGTGGGGCACATCCCCACATGCAGGGGGTATGTGTTTGCTGTGGCAAAAATAGCAGTGGCACAAATTTGTACGCCCCTTACAAGGGGTTTGCTATGGGGCAAAATGCCCCTCTTCAGGAAAACTGCCATTTCCCTGCTCCTCCTGCCTCCCAGCCAGAGAGTCTCTCTGGAGGACCCAGCCTTCAGTTGCTCCAGCACATGCTCCTGGAGTGTATGCCACACGCCTTTTTTTGTGTTTATACCAAGAGTACCCCGTATCAAATTTTAGCACCACCCTGCAAATTTGCAGCATGGCAAACGGTTGCTCATGCACTGTGTGTTGCTTGCAGTGCCTCAAACCACATGTGCACTCTTGTCTGGACACTCCTGTAGCCATAACTTTTTTCCAGAACCTTAGATTGGTCCTTGGTATTAATAAGCTTCCACCTTTGTAGTTAAAAGTTCCATGTTGGTTTTGCTGCATACAATTAAATGGGATAGAAATTAGCTACTTCTGTGAATGATAAAAGTGTAAAGCTAAGAGTAAAGGCTAGAATCTGCAAATTGATTTATGTATATGCATCCCAGATCCATGTGGAAAATGTTATCCTGTACTTCTAAATGTCTTTCTCTCCTTTTTGCAAACTTGACTTGTGCCTGCAAAAAATTTTCTTACTCTCTTGTAGGCATGGCCACCCTAAATGCCACCTTGACTCATTTTTAAAATACCAAATTAGAATTTGCAATCCAGACTTGGGAACCTAAGTGGGATTTGAACAGCCAGCACCCTGAGCTGAGGACTATAGGGAAAGGACTAAGTCAGCAAACAAAATGCTGAGAAGAAAGATGGATCTATAATCTTGCCTTTCTGCAGTGGTTTTAGGAGTATGTGAGAGACTGGGATTCACAGTCTGGAAGTTGCTCTTGGATTTAGGTATATGAATGACTCTACCCCTAGAGTAGGGTAGAGGTCTACCTGTTTACAAGATAAGGGCCTCTGATCCATCCATTCCCAGCCCTTACCTTTTTATGTATAAAATTATACAGGTGCAAATTGTAGAGATGGACAGGAAGACTATACATGGGGTTGTTAAAACTATATCCCATAACATTGGAATTAAAAGCTTAATTGGGTGACAACATAGTTTAAAGCACACTATTTTAAATATGGGTCTCTTGTGTATTGTTTCCAAAAATGAATGAGTATGAAAGAATGAAAAGAAATAATAAAGAAATATTCCTGTATAATAGTAAATCCTACCACCTTATAACGGTAAAGGGCTTGGTTATTATATTGCGCAAAACCAAAGAAAAATAAGAATATTGTATTTTTGTAGCATATTTCAATTCAAATCGGCATTAAAATAATAACATGTCTCTAGACGGTTTGACCAATGATATTCAGGCACTTGACTATTTTTGGGTCTGTCCCTAGCCCTAGGGTCTAACTTAGAATTTGACAACTGGTACAGGGGTTTAATCAGAAAATCACTATGGATATCAAAGAAGTTTTTCCAAGTTACACAGGGTTAAGAGACAGGAATTTGGCCCACAAATTATAATATAGCGAGTTCTGACACTTCTTCCTAACACAAAATATATCTGAATAGAGTGTCTTACAGGCTACCTCCCAGACCATTCTGTACAAAATAAATCAACACCCCTCCCAGCGCCTGAGAATTCCTTCCTTTCTTTCCTCACTGGCAGACAGAGCGAGAGAAGAGTTCTGCTGAACTTCCCGAAGCATAACTTATCAGATAGACATAAATGAACCAAAGTCATTTAATTAGGCTGTTCTGTAGGCCATTTGCTGGTTAAAAACAGTGGTGATTCATTACTGAGGCACAACAGTATATTATTTATGCAGAAAATCAGATGCAAACTTTCCAGGTAAAAAAAATAAAATGGGGACTTTAATCATGTATAAATTTAAGTTTGGCATGCTTCTGGATGAACAACACAAGGCTTTACTTGAATATAGTATTCTGAATAAATTTAAAACTGATTAGAAAAAGATACTTGGGGGAGGAGGGTGGTGGGAGGGAAAACAAATTGGAACTTCGGTTTTCTAACCTACTACAATAATTCCCGAAACTGACATAAAAAAAAATTAATAAAGTGATAGCTTTCACTGCTTAGGCTTTTTTGTTTCCATTTCTTGTATTCAAGATTTACAGTGAGGGTAGCTGGCTTCCATTTCAATTCTGCCTCTTTTCTTCAATCTGCCTTTTGTAGTCACCTGCTGTCTATAATTTTATACTTACGTTTTAGTCTCGTAAATATATGCTTAACTGTGTTAAACGTAGTCCTAGTGACTTCACTGGAAGTGCTCATAATAATGAAGTACAAATGTATGTATTTACAGGACTGGGTGTTTACATATATGTATATGTATGCCATATGTAAATTTTCACCAATCTAGATCCAAGCCCTCATATGCCTGCAGTTACACAGATACAAAAGGTGAGAACTGGTTTTGCTCATTCTAGTTCAAGAAGCGAAAACTACTAAATGGCTAAGATCACTTTTATACCAGTATAATTGTATCTACACTAACTATTCTGGTAATAAATGAAGATTAGATTTTAGATCCTAAGCTCTGTAAGGCAGGACATGCACTGCCTTACACTGCCCTGCCTATCAAAATGGGGCCCTGGCCTCCAGTGCTCTTACAATACAAATAATACAGTCATCACCAGTCACTAGATAACTATAGCTTGATTTTCACAAGATGTTGAGCAAATGAACTCGGCCTCTTCTGTCAAAGATTCTATCTGGTAAGGTCTATATTGCCTCCAGACTTCATAAGGAAACAAATATGACATGCCCAATCCATGAAATTAATTTCATGTAGCTCCCCAAGAGCAGTAGCACACATGTGGCATTAACATCTGCCTTAGGTGTGCTTATTATTTTGTACCAAGTACCTGTCTAGGCAGGCTGCTTTGCATCTGTTTCAGGATTCAGCACATGAGGATCAAGGCTAGGTACAGACATTAAAAAAGCCCAAATCAATCTAAGTTACATGTTCTTCTGTAAGCAATGTAGCTTAGATCAGCAGTGAACAGAATACACATACGCCCTTTGTTGGGGGAGAGGAGGAGAGGGACAGATCTTAGATGGGGTTCCACCACTTTTAAACCAAATTTCTGTTCTGTTATCAGTTTCTGATCCACTTATACCAGTAAAAAATATCTGTACCTGGCCTGTGTGTGCCACACTTCACCACAACACTCCCTCATATAGCCCAGAGGCTACATAGGCATGTTTTTATGTCTCAATATGCACTAGGGCTATTCTTCTACACTTGCTTTTTTTTTATTTACTAACTAAGAACAGCCAGTTAAATTAAAATAAAGTGTCATGGAAACATTTCCAGTTCTTTTGTTTAGTAAGATCTTAATTTTTTTTTGGAACTCAATTTTTAGGCTTCACTTTTTACTTCCAAATTCCCCTATACCCCCTATACCTATTGTATTTCTCTTCCTCCTAAATTATATTCCTAAACTAAAAAACAGAATAGAGAGCACAATACCTAAATTATTTTTTAATTAAACTTTTTTTTGCTATAGAACAGTGATCAATAAAAGAAAAATAATTATATTCTTAAAACTATGAAACTGGTTAATGTGTATTTATTTATGATCATGAAGGAAAATGATGGTAAAGTGAGGTTAAAAGTTATTCTTAATTTTGGTGCTTTCCCAGCAAAGTACACCTGAGTAAATTATTAGGATTTGTACATGTTTTTCTACAACCTTCCTACTGTAGAAGTGATTAATTAAACACCAATCTCTGATGAATTGGTCATTATCGTGAGCTAATTGCCCAATGTAGAGAATTAAAGTCCCTAAGCAAAGCCAAGAGCTTTCCATTTAACAAGGTTGATCATTCCCTATAATGGTCACCTTGGTTTTAGTACTAATGAAAATAAATTAATCATTTTCCATTAAAACAACTTGTAGAATTTTAAGTGCCTTGTATAATTTTTTTCAAAAGTGATTAAAAAGATATTTTGCAGTTTTTGGTCCTCTGTCAAAGGAAATGTGCTGCCAAAATGACTATCTAGGTAGTAGGAAAGGCTTCTCATTTAGATTATTTTGAAAATAAATCTGTAAGGCTATACTGTAGAGTTTAAGAAATTTTGGACAAGGTCTTCAGCTGGTATGAATGAATGCAATACTATTGATTCTTATATGGCTCTGCTGATATATACTAGCTGAGGATCTAGTCCTTAGCAATGTAGTCATCAGTCAGGTAATCCACATTCTTAGCTACAACATCAATATGATCCACATAAAAGAACCTCTGACCTAGATTTGGAATAGATTTAAAGTTTACCCACAAGGGGTTATAGATTAGAATCCATGGGCCAGTTTAACTCTGTTTGGAAACCATACACTTCTCAGTGAGGATACAGACCCCAAACAAAACAACTTTAAGTATTTAATATTCCCTAATATTTCTCACATAATTTCCCATGAAAAACAAGGACAGTCTTCTATGTTTGACTTGGAAAGAATTATGAACTACTTCCAGAAATAAACAGGTGAAGGCTGACAATGTAGTAATATGGGTAGGATTTGCTGGAACTGGTTTCACTCAAGTGCTCAGACACTAATGACAGTTATGGCTAACCTTTTAGACATGTAAACCTGCAAAAGATGATGAAGAATGTAATTTGTCCAAGGCTTCTATTATTTTCCTAGCATTTCTTCGTTTGTGACATTTATAACACCCGTTTTATTTCCATTGGGAGCAAGGAATTCCTGATTTGCCAATACTGGTTTTAACAACAAAATGGCCTTTTAAACTTTAGGCATTGTGAAGTGGGGAATATTTCTAATCCAGTCCTAGTGGATAGACCAACCTTCCAAACCCAGGTTACTTGCATGTATTCATTTGCTTCTATGATTACTCATTACAAATAAACGGAATTGGTGTAGTTAGTTATACTAGCTTATATGATAGGAGAGTATGGGGCATAAGATAATAAATGTAACTGTATCTACACTAGATGTTGCACTTTGTAGCCCAATGAATGGAGATAGACTGGGGAACCAGCCCCGAGCACCAACCCTGGGTGCGGGACAAAAATTAAGTGCATGGTCGACCTGGCCACCACTGATGCCTTTGGCAGTGTGCCCCTGATGCTGCCCAATGTACAACTGCCACCCAAGGCACTCAAGTGTCCAATTACAACTATAGTTGTATGAATATGTCATGATAGCATCTGATGAAGTAAGTTTTTGCCTACAAAAACATATGTCTTTCTGAAGCTCTGTTAGTCTCTAAGAGATGCCGCCCTATCCTGCCTTACTTCAGACTAACAAGACTAATCACCACTCTGTCAATATATTAGTAAAAAAGAAACCAGAATCTCTTTCAGAGTCATTAAAGCATGACAAAAAATAGTGTCTGTGCCTACATGGGTCCATCGTTTGCAATGGGATGGAATCAGAAGTATATTTCCCCCCACGTCCCTGTCAGTTTTTGGTCTTAATAGGCAATGTATTTACAGTTGTTCCTTCTAAAAGGACAGAACATATATACTTGCTCCTTAGGGTTACCTAGAAATGTAGTTACCAGATACTGAAAACTGCTAACAAATAGCGGTGCTGCAGAAGCTTGAATGAGGTGTTAATATTTCATCCTAATTATTAATATTTAGAATCACATCTAAACCTGAATGTTATTCCCAACCAAAACAACACTACATTACATACACTCAAAATGAAAAACTGGTCTTCTATCAAATAAAAATCAAAGCTAAATATTTATCAGGATTTTCTTAGCTACTGTTTATCTTGCAGAAGAAACAACAGCATGATGGCATCTTTGTTTTCAAACATAGAGTCCTGTCCTTGCTAACATTTGGCCTTTCATGAAGAAACAGGGTTATTTAGAGTTCAAAAGGAGCCATTTGTAAAGGTCTAAATCGGGGATGGTACTTGTCACACCTTCCTGTTTGCAGATGACAAATTAATTTACTGCATTTATCTTCTGTTAGAAGGTTAAAGGGCTGAATTGCTGTTTCTGAAACAAAGGTATAAGGAACAGTGGATGTTATCTTTAAGAAGAGAGATTTTTTTTTCATTTGCCATATTAAGTTTCTTTAAAAATAAGCACAGGAAATTTAACAGCAAAAAGATCACCAGAAAAAAATAGAATAAAAATGTGTGAAATATTTAATACACTATTCATCAGTTGTATGTCATCACTTAGAAGCTTCATGAAAGCATAAAGTAACTATGCAGTATACCATGTACAAAACACGTAGCAAGAAACAGTCCCTGTGCTAGAGAGTGTATAGGTCACAAAACAAAATAATGATAGGAGGATGGAATGATTGTCAGTTAAAATACAGGGGGAACTTTCATCAAATTGATCTTCAGTCTGTTTATATAGAAGAGCTGTAGCAAGCTATTTCATCATTATCTACCCAGAGTGAATTACGGTAAAGGGATTCTGGATAGTAAAACATTATGGCTCTTGGGCTTAAAAAAGGGGGATGCAGGTGTTCAAGAAGTGATCTGACTTAGAAAACCAGTGGCTATGTCCTCACTAAAGAATTGCACTGAAGAAAGGGAAACACAGATTCTGTTTTTCTAGTTGTTTAGAATTGGGGGAGAGGACAACTATCCTCCACTAGCTTTAGCTTTTGTAACTGGTGCATCTGAGTTAGTCCCTGACCTAGCAGTGATATATAGGTTGCACTGACATTGCAGCAGTATAAGACTGGTCATTTCTCAGAGAAAGCAGTTAAGAACTTATATTGAGGATTCTGAAAAATCAAGCATGAATAGGTTGCTATTCAAGATAATATTTCAGTTCAGGATAAGACAGTGATGGTGACAGATAAATAGTTCCAGTAGTTTTCTTCTCCTCTTCCTTTTTCACTGGGATCAATGGGCACATACTTCTCTTTGTTCCAATATGCTTTCTCTTCAGTAATATAATATAAATAAAAGAGACTGTGCTTTAGTGACTATTCCTGTCAGTGTGTTGAAGTATTACAAACCAGTCAATTTTACTACCAATTTCATGTCAGAACAGAATCATTACTACATTTTAAAGTTATGTCCTAGTGTAGAATTTTATCTCCAGACTTTAGTGTTACAGTGAAGTTTGTCATGTTAACTGCATGTCATAATATTAGATATCAAATACTTAGTTTATTACTAATAGTGAAAACTCAAGTATGCATCAACTACTGTGGAGTTGGAGAAAATGCACTACCAATTTTTCAGTGATCAGAAGTAGCAGCTTGAGAATCATAATGGCTAGGAACAGAAGTTGCACACAAACCAGTTTAATTGATCAGAAACTGGTTTCAACCTGTAACAGAACCGAAGTTCAGTGCATATAAACCAAATATAAATAAAATGGTTGAAACTGGTTTAAAATAAACCTGGCTGACTGTAGTATCAGACACAAATCATTTGAGTCAAACCAGTTTCTGACCCTTCAGTCCCAGACCCCTTCCTGGTTCAAGTTAAATCGCAGTCCCCCAGCATGCTTTGGAGCCCTGGGCTAGGCTGTGCTATCAGCTCCAGCAAAGAAGGGTTGACCCTGCCCCTCTGCTCCCTACTAGAGCAGTGAAGGCTGCCTGACATGAGGGTTGGGGGGGAAGGGGAGCCCAACTGGGGATGCAGCCCAGTCTGCAGGGTTGGGGACTGCCCCCCCAGGCAAACCCTGGATGGGATCTGGGGCCAAGGCGGAGGGTTAAATACCCCTTCCCCTGCTCAAACTTACTGCTGGCTGTGACTGTGGATTACAAATCCCAGAGGCAACTGGAAGCAGGAAAAGGAAGTGATAAGCAACCCTGCAGAGTCCTACTACTGTGATTTTGGACTGCAAATCCCAGGGACCTTGGCAGCAGCAGGAAGAGGAGGTGAACACACAGCCCATGCTAGCTACATGCCAGAGAGCCATGCTGTAGTGCTTCTGGTTTCAACCACTGCAGGCATGTGGGTGCATTTCCTGAATCAAAGGTAAGTCTGTTCACTTTTGTTTCAGTTTAATCTCTGCAGTTTAAACTAAGCTGCAAAGACTGAATCAAGTCAGTCTCAGGATTTTTGACTGTCTGTACTTAGCCAATAAGGTTAAGCAATTAGATTTGTATGCACAGATAGGTTCCTAGTAGTTAGAGTCCAGGGGAAAAATGCACACATACACACCACCCACCTGTTAGATCAGAAAGTCCAGCCTCTTGCAAGCATAACCAGCTTAACACAGAGGCTAGGAACAGACATTCAAAAAGCCTGAGCCTGAATTGATTCAATCTTTGCAGGTTAGTCTAACCTAGCTAGGCTAAATCAGTTTTGTAACCAGACAGACATCCCAGAAATGCAGGCACATGCTTGCAGTGACTCAGGCTAGAAGCCAGGGGGTGCTAGAGCAGTCCTCCTTTCACTTCAGCAGGCTGAGCTGATGGGTGTGTGGCCAGGCCCCAGCAGGATGCTCTGATTATTCCCCCTCTCCTCCAAGCAGCCCAGAAGGGAATGTGTATTGCACCTAAATCAGTGTTTATCAACCCATTAAGAAAACAAAGCCTCTCTCCATTAACTAATGGAGCTCTTCTTAAACAGCTCTTCCAAGGAAGGACATTAAGCTACCTGTTGATTAGCTCTAAAGAGGGAGAAGCCAGGCAGATGCTCTGTGCCTGCAAGTCTCTGCCAGAGCTCTGGCCAGGGAGCAGAGTGGTGGGGCCAGCCCTGCTGTGGAGCAGAGATCCCCACCCAGCCCAGAGAGCAGGCCAGGATGCTGGGGTATCTTATATAGCTTAAACCAGCAAAGGGTCTAGGACAGACATTGCATAAACCAGTTTGACCCAAATCATTTAAGTCTGATACTACATTTGACCAGGTTTATCTTAAAGTGGTTTCAGCCATTTTTAAACTGGCTTATGTGCACTGAACATCTGTTCAGTTATAGGTTTAAACCAGTTTCTGATCACTTACCCTGGTTTATATGTAATGTCTGTCCCTAGCCATGAACCTTGGACTCCCTGTAGAGGCTGAACCACATATGTAGGCTTATACATACTCAAAAGCCATCTACTCTTATCTTACAGCCAGGGACCAGATCCTTAAAAGATATCTTTGCACTTACTCTCTTCTGAAAGCAGTTGGAGTTGAATGCCTAAATACCTTTGAGGTCAAGGCCCTGGTCTTTAAGGTAGCACTTTTAGACCTTGCCACATCCAGATGTGTAATTACACAGGGATATGTGGAACATGGTTGTCCAGTCATTGCAGCAGATATGTTGCAAAAGATCTAGGTCAGCAATTCTCAACCAGGGTGCCACAACAGAGATTTCAAAAAGGCGTCAAAACCATTCTGCCCTGTTGTGGTCTTTCCCAAGTTTTTTGCAACAGAAGAACTCCTCTAGTGTTTTTCTGCTGTAGAAAAAGGAGTGAAAACTAAGAGCTGACATTTTCCAAGGGGTGTCTTGAGTCTAGAAAGATTGAGAACCACTGGTGTAACTAAAAAACTGTACCAACAATAATTTAATAGAAAACCTGGAGTTTTTAATCAAAGAAGTTTAAAGATGTATGGTTTTATGCGTTCATATAAAAACATTTTGGTCTAAGGCTGAGACAGTTTAGTTCTGAAATGTCTCTGTAATGTAGTCCAGCCAGGTTTTCAACCAAAATGTTTCAGATTTTGACTTTATTCACTGACACATTATAATCTGTCTGACAACTGACTCCCCAGCCCAGCCCCTGGCTTCTTTACTTTTCATTCCATCCAGGAAGAGCATACACCAGCTGCTGAAACTTCCTTAGCCTGACAAAGGGTTTTGAACCCGAAAGCTTGCTTAATAACTATTCTCCAACTATTTGGGCTGGTCTAATAAAAGATATCAGATTCACCCAAGGAACCTTGTCTGCCTGTAAGAACACACACATTTTCTAAGTAGCTCTCATTTTATAAACCAGTCTCTCAGCATCCTATATTCCTCTCAGTGGTTTACTTTATATGGATAAATGTATAAAGCCATCAATATAAAGGTAGTTCATTCTTGGATCAAAAATATGTTAAACTAACCTGAAAAGACTGAATCAATCAGTTCTGGCTCAGACTTTGCAATTCAGGCTCAGGCTTTTCGAACGTCTGTCCCTAGCCTAGGGCAGACCTTCTTTGTAATGCTCCAGCAGTTCAGCACAATCTTAAGTATGGGTTATGTGGGCTACTGTCTTTTGCTCCCCAAAATACAAAGATTAAGATTGTATCTAGTCCATAGGTGGGATGAGAGAAGCCTCTGAGCCTCTTGAATGGAAGGTGTTATAGAAGCCTGCTTACTCGTATTACTCAGATATTTTGTTGCTGTTGTTCACAGTAAGCAGCAGGTGCCACCAACAGCTTTCAAGACACTGGAAATTTAGAACTTGGCTAGGTATCTTTGAAAAATAGAAATTTAAAAATGTGACTTTGTCAAAAACATATTTTAGCTTCAGGGATTAAAAAAAAAAGTTATATATTTGAAGTATATTGGCCCTTATTAAAAGTCTTAATAGTATGAGAAAGTAATTTATGGAATAAGATTTAAAAGTATGAGGAGTAGTGTTTTGAGAACTTAATCTCTGACTTGAAGACCCTGTCTGTCTACTGTATGAACTACTCTACCTACCTGGTGATTTAATGCTTTTTATGCTTTATTGTTCTTTGCTTTTGCTGTAACCAAATAGCAAGTCTTATTAATGTAACTTAGTATTTCTGAGAGTTCCTTGAAAATCAGCAATGTTGCTCCTAACTTTATTTTGTAGGCCCTGGAAAGCTTTGCATCTCAGTTAATAACAGTCAAATCCAGTAAGAAAAGGTATACAAATACTTAATTAAAATCAAATTGGCAGCAGTGTATATTAGTCACCAAGGGCAACTGCCTCCCCCCCCCCCCCCCCTTCCCCC
>NW_005841830.1:1150319-1151405 GCF_000455745.1 Alligator sinensis
CCCCCCCCCGCCTTTCCCCTCCTCTCCCTTCCCTCCATTTTGGTGGTGAATGGTGTGGGGAAAGGGGAGCCAAGCATTGATAACTCCCTGGGGTCCAGAGCTGCACCAGAACAGCAGATATTAATTCTATCACTGCAGGGGTTCCAGCAGCTGCAGTGATGAAGTCCCATAATTACATGACCCACCACCATAGGCCTCTTAAGTTTTACAAACCTGGCTTTTACTGAATTTTCCAACTGGAATAAATTGTACTGTCCAAAAGACTTCAGTCTGCATCCATATGGATTTATAGCCGTACTAGGGCTTCTTTTCTGCATGAAAATGTCGTAGTGGCTTGTACCCCTAACCAATGTTATACCTGTAAAATGGTTGTTTAGATTTGGCCTTAATAGGGTTTTGGAAAATACAGTGGTTTCTAAGCTGAGCTCTCCGTATTGAAGCAGGGAGATGTTTTTAAAATTATTTTTTAAAGTTCTGTCAGGAAAAACCTGCAGTCCATAAATGTGCAAGGTCATTGACTGCAGTATTGCAACATACAAAGTCTGTGTTGCTCCCTGCCTTCAGCTCCAAACAGATACATTTATAACACCTTTCATACACTAAATATTAATTTATTTAATATGTTGAGCACCCAAACTAACCTGTTTCATTTCCTTTGGTATAATATCACTGATTTGTGAGATGCATTAAGAGGAAGACAAGTACAGTTAGCTCATTCTCCCTGCACTGAGCATTTACTGTCTCATCATTCCATTTTATTTTTTGCAATTTCAGGGCATTTAAATATTTTCAGTTTCTTATTCTGAATCATTTCAAGTATTTTGGGGAGAAAGGTGGGATTAAAGTGGGTAAAAAGTTTCCTTGGTGGTATGACATTGAAAATTAATCATTTCAAATATTTTTTTTTATAACCTGGCACTTTTGCTGTATGTCTACCATATAATGGCCTTGATGTGAAATGATCTAGGAATTTAGAAACCTACCTCTATGATCATGGCTGTCTTAGAGTTACAGTAAGAACATGTGCTGATTGCAGGTTCCATGAAGGCAAATTACACCATAGGCAACCTTATTCCAAGAGTTGGC
>NW_005841830.1:1151427-1170941 GCF_000455745.1 Alligator sinensis
CATTCCTGCCCCAACAAAAATTATAAACCTGTAAGTGAAAAATGCTGGGATGGAAAACAAAAAAGGTATTAAAGGTATTGCAGTAAATGGTATACACAAGCAAAGTAGAACTCTCCATTATATGAAATTATTGTTCCTTTTACACAGAGAAGTTCTGTACATCCTGGATTTCAGGATAGTTTATATTCAATACAGTTTCATTAGAAATCCTTGATTTACTTTTGACTATGATGTTCTTAGTTATGTAGTTAGACTGTGTTTCATTCTTGTAGTACCCATTTTCAATACACATGTGGAAAGAGATTTCAGAGGAAGGAAAGAGTTATTCTTCGTGTGACTGGCTGTCTGTTTTATTTGTACACAGAGCTCTCTTGCTTTAGCTCTGTTTATGGAAAAGATACAAAATGACCAGTTTATCCAGCCATTTTAATTTTTGTTCATCATCCAGTTGATACAGTAACAGGGGTGTTTATCCAACTTGAAAATAGCTTACACTTCTTTTCAGTGTGCTCCAATAAGGGAAGATCACATTAAATATTTAATGCGAGCTTGATAAACTTGCTTAAAGAATATATGGATATCATGCCACTCGCTGTAAAGCCTATCCTCCAACTAGGGCTATTATAAAAGTGAATTAGAAACATTACAAATTTTCAAAACAAAATTGTATCTCAGTTGCTCTGTGTGATAAGATCCAAAATTAAAAAAGAAAATGTGAAGAACTATGCCGATTACTGAGAGTTTTGCCATTCAGTAAGGCTATTTGGGCAGAATTCTGGTTTGTATTGTAAATAATAGAAAATGACAGAGGATGTGGTTATTCATTACGGGGTAGAATGCCTCAAGCACTTTTAAAATGTTATTTCAAATTAACCACACCCCTCAAGTTGCTTTAATGTCATACACAATTGTCACTGTTTTAATCAAAATATAAATTATTGAAGAACTTTGCAAGATAATGCCTAGAAAACAGAAATGTTTCCCTTTTCCATCCTACTGAAGATCTGTTTTTATTGAGCATCCTTTTTGGGTCTTTCTCTCATGTAATCTAATATAAAATACTAGACATTCTGAATTGGCAAAAATTGCTTACAAACCTGCAGGGTACTGTGAAATTTAAAAAAAATAAATCTGAGTGAATGCTTATTTTAAAGAATGGTATATTCTACACCAGTATTTGAAACCCAGTCAAGTAACCATTGTACTAGTTTATAAACTAATGAAAGTGACATTGACTTAGATCAAAGTAAAACTGACTACACCAGGGTCACCAACCAGCCTCAATGTAGTCTCTGCACTGACCAGCAGTTGGCTGATTATTGGCCAAATCTGCAACCAATGGGAGGGTCCCTGTTCCCCGGAGCACTACCGGGATTAACAAGGAATAACGGCCATAAATTGACTGAGAGTAGATTCAGGCTAGATATCAGGAGGCACTACTTCACAGTCAGGGCAGCTAGGATCTGGAACCAACTTCCAAGGAAAGTGGTGCTCGCTTCTACCCTGGGGGTCTTCAAAAGGAGGCTAGATAATCACTTAGCCGGAGTCATTTGACCCCAGCATCCTTTTCTGCCCAGGGCAGGGGGTCAGACTTGATGATCTGCTCAGGTCCCTTCCAACCCTACCAACTATGAAACTATGAACCATGCCCTGCTGGCTGATGATCAACTGATTGTCAGCAGGATCAGGACTGTATTGGGGCTATACCCAGCCCCGATGCACTCCCCAGAGCCCATCAACGATGAGCAGATCACCATCAGGCTCCAGAGATGATATCGGAGTGGGTTCAAGCCCCAGTGATGTCCCAGTCCAGCTGACAGTTGATTGTTGGATACTTGATTTTCAGCCTGCTGTTGCAGGGGGTGTCTAGGATAGTATGTCCTGCCATGCACATTGTTGGTATAGGTGATCAGATAGTTCTGTGTCTGTAAATGAATGTCTGTCAGTGACCTAAATGCTACCCAGGAGTTGAACATGCTATATAAATATAAGGATTTTTAACTCGGTTTAGTCTGTCTACCTATGATGCAAACTTGTATATCTCTCCCTTTATTCACTAGCCTATATGTTATCTGAAATATAATATAGAGCTTGAAATTAGGTAATTAAAATACAAATGAATCCTGGTTGGTGTCATAGATTGTGTGCCTCACTCTGGATATTTATCAGACTTTAAAGACCAGTGACAGATGACTATATTGGCACTTTAAGAGGTATGTTTACTGTGAGAGACTTTTACTAAATATTTGGCTATAGTGAATTTTTTAAAACTTTCAATCCCTGTTAATCTATTTTTAACGACACATTATTGCTGCTTGTGTGGGCCAAACCCCGGAATTTGGTTCACTGAATGCCCTCAAGGGAGATCATATCTTTATTTTTGATCTCCTCTCACTTTGGCAGAGATCTGGGGTACATCTTGGGAGTAACTGTGAAGGAGAGTTGAAGTTATAGGGAAGAATGATGACATCAGAGAAAAATTCAGTTAGGTTTTGGACTGACTCAAAACTAAAGATTATGTTCTGATAAAAAATGATAACATGAACTGCTATTGCAGTTGCCATTCCTGAATTGAATTTATTCAGAATTCCTTCCTTTCATATAAAATTGTGTGTGTGTGTGTGTATGTGTATATATATATATATATATATATAAATGTTTCAGTTCATATTGAGAGCAAATAATATAGTAGTATTTTCCACAGATCAGGCACTTGTGGGTTTTTGTTTAGCTCTGAAGCTAATTTTGATTTTTTTGCAGTAAATATGGATCCATCTTGTTTCATTTGGGAGTTACAAATGGAAACTAGCTGAATGATAGCAGTACTGTCAGGCCAAAAAATGTGTTGTATGGCTGTTACCCTTTAGCCCCCGCGCCCCACATAAATGGTATAAACCATTTTAAGCACCACCAATTTAGTTAAGAGACATCTTTGTAATTAGTTGGTATTTTGGAGTAAGGGAAGTTGTTCTAAGTGGTATTTGCTGCACTGTATGTATACATTCTTCTTTTTATGTTCACAATTTTTGTGTCAGGCTACAAAACAAAACGGACATTTTGTCTATTATTTGAAGGAGATGCTGATTTACCAGTCTGAAATATCTGGGCATTTTTTCATTTTAAAACAAACAAAAAAACCCCATAGGTGTCAATTGAGCTAGCATCTCTCTCTGCTGAAACACATGATAAATGAGATTATATTCCTTGAAAGCTGTTGTCAAGAGTGACATTTTTTTCCTTTACAAGTTACCATTTTCAGTCATACTGCCCTTATCAAACACAAGAAAGATGTAGAAGATATGAGATGTGGGGTTATTTAATTTTAAATTGCATAATTTTAAAACATTCTTTGTTTATGCTGCTGTTTCTTTGGATACAATTCATCTGTTTTATAGTCTTAAAATCCTTTAAATTGCTTCCTAGACCAAGAAAATAATATGAATTATAGATTACCAAGAATTCTCACTACCATTAAATATACTACTGGTGAGGCCTCATTTGGAGTAGTAGAATCAATTTTGGTCACTGCACTTCAAGAAGGGCACAGAGAAGTTAAAAGGTGTAGCAGAGAAAAAAAATAGTGGTCTAGGAAATGCAACATCAAAGGAAAGTTTGGATTAGATAGGATTTTTTCATCTGAAGAACAGAAGATGGAAGCAAAAATTTGAAAGCCGTCTTGAAATATTGGAGGGTACTAGAGGGGGACAAGACAGGAAATGATGGTCTCAGCTTGCAGCAAGGGAAAGTTTAGGTTGGATATCAGACAGAATTTTCTCACTATGAGGGTGGGTAACTACTGAAACAGGCTACCTAGAGAAATTATAGAATCACCACCTTTGGAAGTCTTTACAAGCAGATTAGACAATTGTCTGGAATGGTTTAGACAGGGATGATCCTACCTCAGTGAGGTAGATTAGATATATGATCTCCCAAAGTCCCTTCTCACACTATTTTCTATGATTCACTTTCTAAAAGATAACCTGATACATCTAGAATTCAAGATATGGAGTAAGTATGTGCTAATGCATTATTGTTTGCTATTATCCCCTGCTGGAATATATGATACTTGCATCAGATTACATCATGTCACAGGAGATGAGGTTAGCAATCACCCAGCAAAATATGTAGCTAATAATAATATAGTTGCCCTGGTTTGATTTACTTTTGTATGATCCTTTCTGTTGCCTTTTGATGCTAATACGTCACGTTTTCTTAGGGCTACACAAAAAATCTGAATCAATTTAAGTGCCTGGAAGACCATGTAAGTCTTCACTCATTGAGCCTAATGTTCTTCTTGTCCTAATAATGTACATTTTGAAGGAGGAACAGATTTAATATTCAATATCCTATGACACACTGAAAATTATGAAACAGATTTACTGTACAAAAGCTAAAGCAAAAGTTCATTATTGTTAGTCAAAATATTAAAATATTACTTTCTACATACATAATCTGAGATGCATTTATTTCATTTGCAATAGAATTATTTTATTTAAAATTGTAAATGGACTCAAGCATACCTCTAGGCCTATTTACAAATACCAACTTAAAAATGTATAAATAGTTGGAAACAGTATCTAAATTCATCTAAAAATGCTCCAAAACCAATGTTCCTGACAAACCTCTTTAATACATTTTGGGCTTGACTGAGTCATAAGGGTACGTAGTCTACAAATTCAAGGACCATTCACAGATGATGGATGGCTATAAATCCCTCCATTTAAATGTGTTTTAAACTGTTTAAATTGCTTCCATAATCACAATTCTTACAGAAGAGTAGGTAAGAAACAGCCTGAAGTACCCAGGATTCAAATCCTTCAAATCTTGGGAGGTTAAAACCTTTTTGCCCTGCCAGGAACTGGGACTGGGAGGAAACAGAGCATCTCTGCTGCACAGACTCATCCCAGCTCCAACCAAGACCCAAGCCCAAAGCTTAGTGGGGAGATCCACGTGGCAGGCAGGCTCCATTTTCCCACCCTTCTGCCTGGCTGTGCAGGGAGGAGACAGAGCCTTTTCTGTCTGGCCTCTGTGATGGCCTGGGGGCAGGGCTGGGCAAGCTGCCTAGTGAGGAGCCCCTGGGATGGTGGAATAATGTGACCTACAATGAAGCACATTGGATATGGTACAGACATTCAAAAAAGCACTTTAACCTAAAGTCCTTGGGCATTATCCCACATGCAGTGGTGTGAGCTTGCGGCAGCAAAAATAGTGCTGCTGCTTTTTGCCACTATGCACACCCTTTCATGTGCACCTTGGTGCAGGGCAAAATACCTCGCTTCTGGCAAACTGCCCTTTCCCCGCTTCTTCTGGCTCCGGGTGTGCTGGAGGAGCTAGGGTGGAACTAAAGGAAGGGGAGACACTTTGGCTGGCAGCCAGAGTGTCTCCCTGGAGGACTGAGCCTTCATATCTGCCAGCACATGTTTCTATGGTGTGCACTATGCAACTTTTTTGCGGCTTTTTATTTATTTATTTATTTTTTTTTTGCTACTGGGATTTCCTGGTAGCTAATTTTGCCCTGCACTACAAATTTTCAGTGTGAGGCACATTCTGATGTGCCAGGCATGTGGTTTGTGGTGCTGCAAAGAGGTTTGCAGTGCCAAAACCTGTGCATGCTTGTACATCTGGACCCAGCCCTTTAGTCTAATACCACATCCATTCAGGGTTGACTTAAAGTGGGATCCACCATTTTTAAAGTGTTTTAAATGCTGTTCTGTTATGACTTTAAAGTGCTTTTTGCACACTTAAAGTGTGTTAAATGTCTGTACCTAGCCTAAATGACTATAAGTAGGACATGACTATATGTCAGGGATACAGAGAATTAAGTTGCTGAAGGAATGACAATGTACACTGGCAATGTTACAGAATCTTTTTTTTTTTTCTTGCCTAACTTAATTCTGTAGTGAAACCCCCTGTTCATGTGGTTCAGTGGGAGGACATAATGTGACCTGTGTAGCACTAAGGTGCTACTTCTTATTGACATATGAACAATTAAAATGTATAATTAGTGCTTTTACGAAATTTAATTTCCTGAAGGTTTAGGCAAATATTCCACACTCCTGAAGAATAATATAAAGTGATCACACCCCTAAGTTGCGTGGTTTGCATGAGACTCAGTACCTTAACTATGGCATTTATTTTTAATCAGTGAGGATTCAAATTTACTGTGAAATTAAGCTCTGTGTGTAATTTTGTAAATCATTCTGTTTTTAAGAGGATTTGTTTTGACTCCAAAACTGTTAAGTTTTCGGTGAACATGTTAGCCCTTGGATGAGACTTGGAGAGATTTGTGATTGGAATCAATCTGTAGCTGTTGTGTCATTCACTGAAACCTCAAAAGTTTTCAGAAGATTTGGTTGCAGGACCTGAAAAAAGGTAGATTTGAATACCAGCCAGAGAAGCAAAGGACCTGGTGGTAATTCTAGTAAATCACCATGTCCTTGTTTTCTGATGTTATTACCTTAAGGTAAAGTTTCTCTTGAAACACTATGGGGAACAGAGCTGCTTGCTAGTCTCATAAGTATTTTTAAATTGGTAAGTCCTTCTCCACACACAAAAGGTAAATAATTAATTTATTTTGAGAGTATTTTATACATATGATTCTGTCCAGTTGTTGTAACTCCTGTCAAAAAAACGTGCATGTTTTGTGTAAATTTCTATCGGAATCAGTGTTCTTCATCTGTATTGCAATCATGCCTAAGAGCCTTGGCATCAAGTAAGACTTTATTACATTTAGCACTGTATGCAACTATAAAAGAGGCCATTTCCTGAGAAGGTTATAATCTAAGTAAAAGTGGTACCCATTACATTTATACCCATTTTGCACAGCTGTCAATATCTACATAGGATGCAGAGGTCTGGAGAATGAAGTCCCATAGCTAGATTCTGATTAGTGAGGGTTAGAGGTATGTGGTTTGCTATGACATCCTCATCTTCTCTCCTAACTGTTTGTCTTATATCCTTGAATCAAAACTTTTAAAATAAATAGCTTCTATCCCCATCACTTTGCCGATAAATTTTAAAGACCTCATGTAGAAGAAAGTGCGTAATTTTCTATTAATAATTTTTATTCATAATTTTCTATTGTAAAGTAAGTTAATTGTCAGTTAACACACTTCTAGAATTAACACACTTTGGTGAGGGGAGGGAGAATATGGAACTGCAACAACAGAGGAATTTAACATCTGTGTTAACACACCAACAAAATGGGATTGGAGGTAAGACCCAGGAAGCTTCCAGGGAAGCTGAGAGAGAGAAGTATCACAAGAGAGAGACTACTGTGCAGACTAAATGCCTAAAACTGCAGGAAATGAAATTCAGTAAGTGAACTACTATACTTTTTCATTGGTATTGTCCATATGGAAATAAGGAGCCTAAAAAGCAAGGTGTCATCCTGGTGAGCTAGAGGGTCTAAAGAGAAGTAACAGCAGAGCTTACTTGAGGGCTTTGTGGAGCAAAGAGAAGACAACTGAGCTAACTTTGGGGGACTGAGGTCTGGTGACTGAGGGAATGCTTAACCTTTTCTTGAGCTTCTGCCTTTTTTAAAGAAGACATGTCTGTTTCGTTGCTTCACGCTTGGTATGCACTTCTCCTTTGGAGAGTAGAGTCCCCTTCTCAGGAGCTGAACTGGAATGTTGCTCTCTAAGGAACAGCCGCAGATAGCCAGGGAGAGTGAGCAAATGAAAGGCCATAGTCTCAGAGTTGGAAGGAGTCATGCCTGGGCTTCAAGGGGTACTCAGACATGGCCAGAGATCCTGAGCAAGTGCTCCCCAGTGGGAATCTGTGACAGAGACAACCTTTCTCCTCTCTCCCAAAAAGCTAACAGTCTCCTGGTTAGGGCTCTCACCCAGAATTCAGGAGACCCTAGTTTAAGCACCTGATAGAGGTGATTAGCCAGGTTTGTGTGAATTCATGTAGAAGGCAGAGTAGATTTGCACCTTATAAAATAACTAAATGAAAGATGCATAAGCTTTTGTATGTAGTGGGTTACTTCATCAGATGGTATGATGGGACTTCAGACAATTTAAATTCAGTATATTTACTGAATATTATACTTTTTAATTGTCATTGTTCATAGAAATAAGTGATTAGAATACAAAGGCTAGGGAAGGGGTAGTAAAATGAGGGGGTACTGCTGGGAGAAGCGAGGTGGGTAGGAGAGAGAAAAGCAGAGCTGTTAACCCCTTGAAGGACATAAGGTTTAGAAAAACTCATCCAGGTAAGGCAATAAGAATATCTGAAGCCTCGATTTTTAAACATACTTAACTCGGTCCAGTCTGGATGACTTTTTGTTCGACAACTTTCTATTCAAGCTCATATTTTAAAGTTTTATTGTCTAAGAAGAATCACTCTGAGTCAGTGATGAAATGTCCATGGAGGTTAAAGTGTTCTGCCATAGGCTGCTGTGTCTTTCTGGAACTGATGTGCTCTTTCATTCTTGTGTTTAGGGATCACCCCATCTGTCTGCAATAGACAGCAGACAGACGCCTGAAGCATGTGATAGCATATATAACGTTGGTAGAGGAGCAGGTGAATGAATCTTGGGTGTTATAATCATTGTTGTTTGGTCCAATGATGATGTTGTGTGTTGATGAGTGGGCACAGCTGGCATCTGGGTCCAGAGCAAGGTTTAGTGCCTTGGTGAAAATAGCCTTTATGCAGTCTGCTGATGGAAAAATGCCGTTTGAAGGTGGCGGCTGTCTGTACCCTAAGTTAGGTTTGTCTGTCATGAATTAATGAATTCTTTTGGATAGTCGTAATTTTCCAAGAGGAATTGGAGGTCATTGATGATGTGTCCAAACAGGGTGCCATGGTGACAAGCAGAGGGATTCTATTGTCCTTGTCCCAGGGTTGGTCAGGGTGGGGCCTGAATCTGGCTTTGTTGATTTGAGTGGCTATGGTTTGGGGATTGTACTGTAATTGTAGGAATCCCTGCTTCAGATCCTGAAGGTGTGCTTCCTAGTCAGTAGAGCCAGATCTTGGCTGTGGACAGTGTATCTAGAAATATGCTTAGGATGAGAGCTGCTGGTGTGGCTGTAGCTGTAGGCATTGTTTGGTTTCCAATACAATATGGTGGTGATATGGCAAATGCAAACTTTCACACTGGTATCCAAGAAATGAATTTGCTGAATGGAGTATTCCAGTCAGTTTGATAGAGGGGTGGAAGTTAAAGTCCTGGTGGAATTTCTGTAGAAGTGCCTTTCCATGTGCTCATATGATGATAGCATCAACGTACCTTAGGTATGTCAAGGGGATTGGAGGGCAGCTGTGGAGCAAACAGACTTCAAGTTCTATCATAAATACATTGGTATATTGAAGAGAGGTTATACATATGCCCATAGCAGTGTCATTCATTTGTAGGCATAGGAAATCCCCAAATCTGAAATAGTTATGCTTGAGTAGAAAAGCAGGAGAGTATGCTAGAAATAGAACCAGTGTCCTCATTGGAGAAAATGTTCTTTATGGCACGTAATATGTTCTTGAGGAGGGTGTTTATTAACAGAGATATGACATCCATGGTAGCTAATAGGGTGATAAATAGAAACTTGTCAATGGAATATAGTTTCTTTAGGAAATGTATGGTATCTTCCAAGTAGTTGGCAGCTCCAGGGGCACTTGGGAATAGGATAGAGTCAACATATCCAGAAACTCCTTCCATGATGGTGCCAGTGCCAGAGACAGTGGGGCATCCTGGGTTGCCAGATTTGCAGATCTTGGGTAATAGGTAAAGTTGGCTGTCCTGGACTCCTAAAAGTGGATATGTTGGTCCTCTCCTTTGTTCCCAGCAGTAGCATCTTTAAGAATTTATTTAGTTCTTTCTGATATGGTGCCCTGGGATCTTTTATAAAATCCTGAACAAATTCTATGTTGGAAAGATGTTTCTCACTTTCCTGCATGTATGCTGTTCTGTCCATGACAACAGTGGCACTCCTTTATCAGCCTGCTGTGTGATAATATCTTGGTTGTTTTTAAGGCTGAGTAGGTCTCTGTGTTCTGCAGGACTGCTCTGTCATTCAGAATGGAGACTTGAAACTCCCCAAGGTCTGGAACAGCCTGCCACCAGAGGTGGTTCAAGCGCCTTCATTGAACACCTTCAAGATGAAACTGGATGCTCATCTTGCTGGGATCCTATCTATGACCCCAGCTGACTTCCTGCCCTTTGGGCAGGGGGCTGGACTCGATGATCTTCTGAGGTCCCTTCCAGCCCTAATGTCTATGAAATCTATGAAATCTCTCATGCCTGGGTTTGAGTGCACTAACACTTGGGTGGTAAATCTGTCCTTGCTTTTCTCTGTATGTCTCCCATTGGAGCTGTTCCATTTTAAGGATAGAGAAAGAGTGAGTGAGGGAGAAACACCTTCCCCCCCCCCCGCACTCATTTTAGATTCTTGGGGATGTGGGAGAGTTAGATTTGAGTTTATGCTTCAGTGAATATTGTAGGGGGTCATAGACTGATTTGAGTAGTTTGCTGGCATGCGCCATTTTTTGAGAGCATCACATGGAGGTTACTTGGCATAGCTCCATCAAACAAATCTGCAAAACTAATGACCTTCATAGCCCCATCTTTATTCTTCATTCTGTTTCAATGCTTGGAATGCAACATTCCTAGAAGAGCTAACAGTGGAAAGCCTTCTCCTGAAATAGAAATAAACTTCCATTTATGCCACTCCACTGAAGATAAGCTATCCGTGGCAACTTTTGAAGTAAGTAACATAGTGTTGGTTGATTTTTTAAATTTCAGCGTAGGACAAATTGTGTAACCACAGGTTGATGATAAAACCCCAAAGATATTTATAAGATCATTAGCCTGCTAATCTCCTTTATAAAGGAGATTTTGCCTAAGATAAGCTTCTCAAATATTCCTCAACAGTAGGCCATATGTGTATATGATGTGTACTGTACTTGTTCCCATTTTGTTCAGTTTGAATATTGCTGTAAAGAGGAACTCAAGTCTTGTATGTGTTGATGACTAAGCATTATTCTTCACTAGGCAGAAGTTTTGAAGGAGTGGAAATCACATTCTGTTGTGACCTTGAGATCTGAGGCAAGTTTTATAAATAGCATCTATGACTCGCTGAAAATCTCACTTATATTGTTTCAGCTCCAGTCAACACCCATCACAATTGTGTCTTGATGCTACTTTGATGGTATAGCGGCTTCTTTTTTTTCCTGTTCTGTCTACCTGGATAGTCCAATGTTATAGGATGCTAATATTAAGACAACGTGCAGAAAAGTGCATACCAGCATGTGGTATGCTAGCTAGTGCTGAGAGGGGTGTGTGTCTCCAATTTCACTGGGACAGGACAAAGGCAAACAGGACAGTGTCTGCTTAGGGCTTTTTGGAGCTAAACAACAGGTCAGCAGGTAGTGTCCCTCTGCTCCTTCCTTGGAAAAAGCTGTTTAAGAGCTTGAACTAATGAGAGAGGCTTCTCTTTCTTGATGGGCTGCTAAAAAGCTGTGTTATCAGCTCTCTGCTGGCTCTTTCACCTGTCAGGTTTGCAGACAGTATAAATAAACTGGGGGCTGTGATCTGACAACACTCCCACCCCTTGAGCAGTGCGTGGTGGAAAAGCCTGGGACTCTGCGGGCAGGGTGGAGGTTTAAACCCCTTCCTAGTCAAAGTGTCCTGCTGGGGCCTGGCTATGCTCCCCTTAGCTCAGCACTGTGGAAGGTAAGGGAGAGCTAGTCTAGCACCCTCTTGGCTCCTAGCCTGAGCCACTCTAGTATGTGCCTGCATTTCCTTAGTCCAGAGGGAATGCCTGTGCACTTGCAAATTGGTTCAACCTAGGCAGGTTAGATTAACCTGCAAAGATTGAATGAATTCAGATTCAGGCTTTTTGAATGTTTATCCCTAGCCTTGAGGTTCAAGTCCTGATTCTGAATTAGGCAAATACAAAAGTTAAATTTATAACTCCCAGATCTTAAGCCATAGCAATCGGCTATTAAGGGTGAATGACTTTGTGTTACTAGCTTTCTAAAGGGCTTGATTTCATCATATTGCAGAAGGGCTAAGTTTATTTATTCATTTTTTTTAAATCTCAAAATTGTTCATAGACAGGAAAACCACTTTTACTCAGAGATAATACAAGATACTTTAATAAATATCTGTGACAGTTGCCCTCCCATTACAGCTGATAAAGGCAAGCATTTTCCAAAGAAGTTTAATTTATATATTTGTATTGTTAATTCCTCCTAATAATAAAATCAGGGGTCAGAAAGGAGAGGAAGGGTCCTCTCCAAAAAGGGCTATGGGAGATGTTTCATTTTGGGCATGTCTATACATGCTTCTTTTAAGCAGGGTTGCTTAGACTAAAATTGCCATTTTAAAGCCACATTAGGGTGTATGTCAACATGTGTGTGCCCTTAATGTGCTTACAAAATGCTGATTTAAGGCTATGCAAGCCTAAATTTGATACTTACATAAAGCAAGTATCAAATTTAGGCATGAATAGCTAAGCTACATAGCGTATGTGTAGAAGCATTAATGCACATTAACATAGTGTGCGTCAATGGACACACACTGTATTAATGCACATTAGTGTATCTGCACTTGTGCTAATGTGACTTAGCTATTCACGCCTATATTTAATGTTCAGTAATGCATCTGTGTGTAGATGCATGCCTAAATCACCTTAATGTACCTTAAGCAAAGCTGCATTAAGTTTAGGGGTATGTAAATACATGTAAATACATACTAAACTATGGGGCATAGTAAACACACTGGAGGGCAGGGAGTGAATTCAGGCAGATTTGGAAAGACTGGGGAAGTGGGCAAATCAGAATAGGATGCAATTCAACAAGGATAAATGCAAGGTGTTGCACCTGGGGAGAAGGAATCTCTAACACACCTATAGACTGGGGGGTACCATTTGGAGCACCACAACAGTTGTAAGAGATCTCGGAGTCCTGGCTGATGCAAAAATGAACTAGTCACCAGTGTGACGAGGTAATAAGCAAGGTTAACCACACTCTTTCTTGCATCAGCAGGAGTATCATAAGCAGGTCTAGGAAAGTAATAATTCCCCTCTATGTGGCATTGGTGAGGCTGCAGATGAAGTACTGTGTCCAGTTTTGGGCGCTGCACTTCAAAAGGGATATGGATAACCTTGAGAGGGTTCAGAGGAGGCCTACTCATGGTTGAGAGCCTGCAGGTAAGACCCTATGAAGACAGACTGAGGGATTTGAATCTCTTCAGCCTCTGCAAGAGAAGGCTGAGAGGTGATCTTATGGTTGCCTACAAAATCATCGTGGGGGCCAGTAGGAAATAGGGGACACTCTGTTTACCAGGGCCCACCTTGGGGTTACTAGGAATAATGGCCACAACCTGAAGGAGAACAGATTTAGATTGGACATAAGGAAGAAATTATTTATGGTAAGGGTTGCCAAAATATGGAATGGGCTTCCAAGGGAGGTGGTGCTTTCCCCTACCCTGGAGGTGTTCAAGAGGAGATCAGACAGGCATCTGGCTGGAGTTCTTAACTCCAGCCCTCTTTCCTGCCTGGAGCTTCCTGCCTGGATCATCAGGTCAGACCCAGTGATATACCAGATTCCTTATGACTCTAGAAATCTAGGAAATGTAATCTATGAAATCTATGTGCAGACATGCCCTTTGACTGTGAATTGGAGATGCCCACTAGAGCTAGTCAGCAACTTACTGGCAGAAATATTCTGCCAGTGGAAAATGCTGATTTGCTGAAAGCAAATAATCTGTGAGGATCTCCACTAATCTTTCAATGGGAATCTGCCTGAGTGCTCATTACCTACGTTCTTCATAGCTGACTTGGCTGCTGTGTAGACAGGGCTTCCAGCTGTCCGCTTCTTCAGTACCCTGCTTGGCAGGCTGCCATGAAGCAAAAGCTTCTAATCTCCCAGGGAACCTAGAGAGTCAATTTCTCTTTGAAATGTTTCCATTCAATATTTTTATTGTTTCCAAAATGACATCCTGTAGTACTTTACCTCCACAGTTCTCAGTGTTCTAGCTTTTCATCCCTCTTTGGAATTAATTTCTTTTTTCCCCCTCTGAAAATCTCATTTTATTATTGTTTTTAAGTGAAATTGGCTTTCCTAGTCAGTCACAAGTAACATCTTTTTGGTTATATTTACCCAATCAAGAAGGAAACAGGCCTAAGGAGCCCAGCAGAGCATGTGGTTTTATATTTTGAACATCTGCACAACTTACTGTGCGTGACATTTCATTATGGGATCTCCAACTGAGCAGAGCTTGGCTTGGTGGTGTGGAGCTTAAAGAACCACTGCACTGCAAACTGTTTGACACTGGATTCAACCTTATAGAAAAGCTGAAATGTACAGTGTTTCGAGATAGCAGGCAACTCTTACTAATATGCCTACGTAGGAGTATTGCATGCTAAACATGCCGGCTTGCTGACAGAGCTATATTAATATAGAATAAGAGTCTTGAGATAATTATAGTTTTGTACAAAGAACAGAGAAGTATGTGAAATCTTTACTTAGCCTTAGAGAAAACAATTTCTCCCCTTAAATGTATATTTTATCTTAATAAACAGACAGGCTTTGAATTTAAGATGATCTGGTATATTTTAACAATGAAGAGCATTTAGAAAGTACAATTAGGCTTTAGTAAATGTAGAAGCATATATTTTCTCCAAGCCATAAATCTAAGAAGAAGCAGGATAATGTAAAGCCTTAAATTAAGAAAGAGTTGCTTGAAGTTCCTAGTTAGAAAACTTTTATTCCCCCCCTCCCCAAGGGATAAAAACAAAAATCCCAGTTAATATCTAATGTTCTTATTAGAAGAAGAAACCTATAAAATAAGTGCAAGAAGGAAAAGGGGGAGCTTGTTGTAAAATTAACAGAGTTAATATTGGCAGGAAGTTCTTGATTCTTTTCCCTTTAATTATGGGAAGTATTTTCTCATTAGGCTGCTCTATTTAAAGCCAGTTATAATTTGATTACATATTTAAAATATTACATATTAAAAATAAGTGACAAGCACAGATTATGGTGCATGTTTGTGTGGATGGGTACTTTGAAAATTGAAGTCCTTGGAGGGAGGGGGGTGGTAGGGAGGAAGCAACTCAAAGCAGGAAATATTTGAGCGATCCACCAAGTTGCAAACAAGAAAAGCAAAAACTTAAATTCTTGTTTTGCACAGAGGCAGAACAACAATCATCTCTAGCCCATTGTCAAGACACAGCTGCATTGCAGGGAGAAAATAACAGGGTTCCCTGACCAGTGGACAAACCATGGCCTAGTTTTAGCGGTGTTGCTTCATTGCTGTCAGTGGTCAAAAGGATGGGAAAACCATAGTAAACTGTGGTGTTGTAGAGGCAGATAAGTGCTTTGTTAACATGCATCTGGACTTTTCACAAGGACTGATTTTCAGAGGGAAATGACATGATTAATACAGTCATGGCTTAGCTTTATGCCACCTGTCTCTCACTGCCCACAGTACGTGGGGTTGTGGGCAGATGTGAGCAAAATAGCCTTTTTTATGTAAAAATATATTGGGAATAAGAATGTGACTCACTAGACTAGGGCAGAAGGAAGAACAGGTGAGACCTGACTAACTTGTACACAGAGGCATATGCTTCCTTATGTTGGCTACAAAAGCTTGTGCCTCCCTGAACCAATTGGTCTCTAGGGCTATGGCAGAAGGTACACATAAACCAGTTTAAGTGATCAGAAACTGGTTTAAACCTGTAACGGAATAGAACATAGCCAGATTCAAAATGGCTGGAACTGGTTTAAGATAAACCTGGTTGAATGTAATATATCAGACTTAAGTGATTTGGGTCAAACTGGTTTACGAAGCTTCTGTCCCAGACCCCTTCCTGGTTCAAGTTAAATCACAGTCACCCAGAATCCTAGCAAGCTTTTGAGCCCTGGGCTGGGCTGGACTGTTCACAGAAAGAACTCTTCTTGTTCAAGCTTTTATGAATTCAATGCTACTACCTTTCCCCCTTCCTCTTCCTCACCCCACCCAGGCAAAGCATGGGCTGAGGCCTGGCCATGCCCCTTCCACTACAGCAGGGTGGGAGAAAAGTCTTTGGAGGGCATTCTCTGTTCTTTCCTGTTTGGTAGTGGCTGGCAGGCATGCTCTAGTGCTCCCCACCCCTAGCTTCTGGCTTGAGCCACTGCAGGCATGTGCCACATTTCCTGAATCAAAAGTGAAGGTGTGTTTATTTACTTATTGGCCAGCCCTGCTCTCTGAAGTAGACAGCATAGCCCAGCCCAGGGCTGGAAAGCATGCTGGGATGCTGGGATACTGTGATCTAACTTGAATCAGGAAAGGGTCTGGGACAGAAGTTTCATAAACTGGTTTGACCCAAATCAGTTGTGTCTGATACTACATTCAACCAAGTTTATCTTAAACAAGTTCCAGCCATTCTCAAACTGGTTTATGTGCACTAAACTTCTGTTCTGTTCCAGGTTTAAACCAATTTTTGATCACTTAAACTGGTTTATGTGTAACTTCTGTCCCTAAACTGCCAGCCTTCCCTGCCTTCTTCCTGACTTCAGATTCACATTGTTAACTGCCTCTCTAGATCTAGGAAACTACAGCAGTAACTGTTCCATAAAACCACATTTTTAGGCATAACTTTTGACCAGAGACACTGTTCTGTCATGTATTTTCAGACTACTTACTACATTTTAATTTTATAGTAGGGACAGTTATTGCACCAGTATCAGTTACATAAAAGTAATTACTAGCATGAATTCAATTTGGTGAACAATTGATAAAGGCAACTGTGGAAAAGTAATGTACTTAAGCTTCTGTAAATCGTATAACTTACTGCCATTTTTTTTCTGATTAAAAAGATAATGCTATACAATATTAATAAACTACATGTTAGAAGGATTAACATCTGACTAGTTGAAGAGCTCAGTCATTAAACTGGGGGAGGTATTGTTGAAGGGGAGTGCCTCCTGCAGAGTTCTCCAAGAATAGATATTAACCCTCAAGCTATTCAACATTTTCATCAACTATCTAGTATACACAAACTCCAGCTAAGGAAATTTGTGGTTGATGCAGCTATTGGTGGAAAGATAAATAATGATGACAGGAAAATCATATCACTAGGTTTTATGAAGAACCAAAGCCTATTCAGGTAAATGACTTAATAAAACCAAGTGAGAAGTTTGATGTATAAGAACAAAGTGGAGAAGATAGGAGTCCTCGAAAGCAGTGAATCTGAAAAGGATTTTGAGGATACAGAGGACAAGCAAAGCAGAAACTCAGTTCAGTGCTGTAGCTGAAAATGTGATTTTGAAATGGATGACCAGGAAGTAATGAGCAGAAGCAGAATGGTAATTTCTTCATCTTGGGTCCACATTTTTAAAAGCAATGTTTCAAAATTTGGGAGAGTGCAGAAAATGGCCACAAAATCATCAGTAAGAAACTTATTGACCTGCCTGTTGCATCAGAAATATGCAGGTGACTTGATTACAGTACATACAGACCACTGGGAAGAAGAAATGCTGACTAAAAATGTGATTTTTATTTTTTGTGGAGAAAGGCATAATGAAAACCAAAGACTGGAGAATTAATCCAGATGAATTCAAATTAGGATTAAAAATATGCCAAATTTTAATAATGAGGGTGAATAAAGAAGCATGAATACATTTTTAAGAGGAGAGAGAGGTTGTCCATTTCTTCATATCTACAAATCAAAACCAAGCATCTTTTCCAAATATGTATTTTAGCCAAACATAAGGTATTGGGCTCAATACAGCTGTGAGTGAGTAAAATGTAATGGCCTACAGGACAGTCTCTAATGATCCCTTCTGGCCCTAAACCCTTTGAAGTCTATGAATACTTGTTTGTAAGTGTTGTACTTGTTGTAATTGTTATACTTGTTTAGAAAAAGTGTGTGCCCTTTTTATAGGAAATTCAAATTCTTAAAGATTTTTAGACTGGATTTGATGGCATATGTGGGAGAATAGGGATAACTGAGAATTCTTGTTTTGGTTGAAACTACAGAATGCTGTGACTGCTGGGAAATAACCTACTGGCATATTTAGGTGGTTGGTAATCACCCAGCTTCTCTTTCAGCAGTGATTATTTACCTTTCTTCTATTAGGGATGGTTACCTTTTCCTCACTTAAGCTAAGATCTTTTTGCCATTTGTCTATGTATGTGGAGTTTGTTTTGACATTTTTTTAGAATTGAGCCCTCCCTTATGGAATCTACCCACTGCTGAAGTCAATTTCTAAGGATTCCTAGGGTAGGGACAGACATTACACATAAACTGGTGTAAATGATCAGAAACTGGTTTAAACTTGTAACAGAACAGACATTCAGTGTACATAAACCAGTTTGAAAATTTCTGAAACTGGTTTGGGATAAACCTGGTTGAATGTAGTATCAAACTTAACTGATTCAAGTCAAACCGGTTTATGCGATGTCTGTCCCAGACCCCTTGCTGGTTTAAGATAAACCAGACTCCCCCAGCATCCTGGCATGCTCTCTGGGTGGGGCTGTGCTCTGCTTCAGAGTTGAGCTGGCCCATCCCCTCTGCTTTCTAGCCAGAGCAGGGATGGGACATGGCGAGACACTGCACAGCATGGCCCTGTTAAGGCAAAATGGGCAGGGAAAGGATTTATTTTCTCTCCTTCCCCTCTTCCCTCACCACAGCCAGGGTCTGCCTGTCAGCTGGGGAGCAGAGGGGAGGGGGCTGCGGCAGTGGCAGAAGAGACCAAAAGGGATGGACGGAGAAGTTAACCCCCTCCTTTCCTTCCCCCTAGTGTGGGGAAGGGGGACTTTATGGGGCACTGGAGGGGGAATACTCTTCCTCCCTCTGCCCCTGTGGTGCCTCCAAGCAGGCCTGGATAAGCCACTGCCCGGCCAGTTGCCAGCCACGCATGCCAAGCTGTGCTCACTGACGGGGGAAGCATCTTGCTGGCTGTGCTCAACTTTCCATCACTAAGATGCACCTGCCAGGGGTGGTCCTGCCCCCACAGCCCAGCCCCACCAAATGGCTACCTTAGCTGGGGCTAAGCAAGGCCAAGCTGGGCCAGGCCACAGGGCTGGGGCCACCCCCAGCAGCTGCAGATCTTTAAAGCCACTCCCCATTCCCTGCACCCTGGCTGGGCCAGGTTGCGCTGGGGTGCACTGCAAGAGCCTCCCATCCCCACCCCATGGCAATAGGGGTCAGGGGGAGGATCAGGAGGAGGAAGAAGAGTTTCCCCCTCTCCAGCACTGAACAGAACCAACCCTGGGGCTCTGTCCCCCTCCAGGGTTGGGGTGGGGACCAGGCATGGAACAGAGCCCCCTCCCCACACTGTGGGGGAGGGGGTTGGGGAAGAGTCCCCTTCTGGGGCTCGGCAGCATTCCATGAAGTCCCCCTCCCCCACTCCTCAGTGCTGGGGGAAAAGTAGGGGGAAAAGCTCTCCTCTGGGGCCAAGCAGCCTTGCAGTGCCCCTCTCTCCAATCCATGGTGGGGAGGGAAGAGGAGGAGGGGAACTGCCCCCCCAGCACCAAACTGAGCCCCCCTCCCTGGACTGCAGTGGTAGGGGAAAGGGAGGAGGGGAAAGAG
>NW_005841830.1:1170972-1181787 GCF_000455745.1 Alligator sinensis
GCAGCCATGTGTGTGGGTATTGTTTCCAGCTGTCAGGGAGCCACTGGGGCAGGCAGAGCTCTCCCCTCCTTTTCTTCCTCCTCCTCCTCCTTCCCTCCCCACCCCCCCCAGCCAGATGCTCTGTCTTCCCCCACCTTCTGAACCCTACAGGCTGTGGTGGGGGTTTAAACCCCTCCTCAGTCTAATTCAGGCCTGCCAGGGCATGGCCACAGCCTCCTCCCCCTTTATCTCAGCTTTCCTGTTGGAAAGGAAGGGTGCTGTAGAGTCCCTGGGCTTCTGGCCTGAGCCATTGCGGGCATGTGCTGAAAGTCTATCTACTTGAAAACTGGTTCACTGTCTGCAGGTTAGAGTAACCTGCAAAGATTGAACCAGTTCAGGTTCAGGCTTTTTGAATGTCTGTCCCTAGCCCTAGTGACAGCAATGGAAGCAGGACTTGAACTATACCCATTTAAAAATGTTACTGAGATTCGAACAATTTGTGGTATTCCGCATGAATTTTTTGAAGAGATAATTCTCAAAGTATGATCTATGGGAATGTAGGGGAATGTAAGTTTAAGACTATAACAGTAAAAAGTTAATGTGTAAAACTATAAAAAAATCATTTGGTAGAAAATAAAAATGAGAACTGAATGCCCCAGCAACCAGGGCTCTGATCTTAAAAAACTCTAGCAGCTTTTGTTTGAGAAGAAATATTCAATCAAAGGGAAAGAGGAGTGGAACACGACATATAACATTTGGAAGTAACAGCTGGAAGTAACATTTCCCATGCTACTCTGGTTCCCATAACTGTTCGACTTCAACAGGTTTTCCCTTTCAACTGCTATCATTAAAACCTACGTTCAGCCAAAAAAAACCCCAAAGTCCTTTATTAGAGCATGGGTTTAAGTAGTCTTCTGAATTGAGGCTAAGACCTTGAGTAATATCAGTTTGTTGGTAATGTGCATAATCTAGTTACTCTATTATAATGCCTTTAGTTGTATAAATATAGTGGTGGTTATTTTTAATGATACTCAGTTTGACTAATCACTTGACAAGAGGTTTTTATACAATGTTTAACCTTGTTTGTTTGTTTTTTCAAGTACATGATTAGCTAAATACTGATATAAATTGAACATTATCATAGTAGACATTTGCTATAGTAATCACTGTTAAAATTCTTAGAATTAATCTACAGTACCATTTCATTTAAAGCTCTTTTGAGTTCATATTAAGATCTGTTATTTCACATTTGGTAGTTTTCAAGTGCTTTGTTTGTTTTCTCCCTCTACAAAGTGTTGAGGGTGGCTGTTATCAAATCAGAGAGGGTACCAAGTTGTTGGCACAGTGAAGACTGAGGTTTTAAGACACCTATATGCTTGCTATGATTCAGAAGATATACCTAACTTTCTGAACTACTTTGCTTTTTTATCAAGTATGAGATACCAGCATGGAAGGGGTGTGCAGTATTTTTAATGAGCTTCATAAGTGTAATGTATAGGACCTGAGAAAAGTATGTAAGTTTAAGTCAGTCCTGCTGGCACATAAACTGTTGAGGAAAATTGATTGCATGGTCTTTGTGCAGAAAAAAAAATACCCCCCAAAACCCCCTAATCTGGGGCCAGAGTAAGGGAATGAGTACAACTCTTCTTGGCCCCCTCTGAGGGCAGAACATCTACTGAATGTTAATGGGACTCATAAATCAGATGAAAATGACAGAAAGACCATGACTTCATTATTCATAACACACACCCATTAACTTAAGCAAATGAAAAATGTTATAGGTAAACTGTACTCTTTTACAGCTAAACTGCTGGCGGGTTGCCAGTGGCCATTCTGTTAAATTTGAGGCTGCATGTTTGCCAGGAGCTTATCTTTATGAGCACAGTAAATTATCTGAATTAGATTTACAGTACAAGAGGTGTTCATTGTCTTTAGTCTCCCAGTCAGAAATTTTGATGGATTTTTTTTTTTTTAATTTTGGAAAATGGGTTGTCTAAACAAAACCTATACCAAACCCCAAATAAGTGTCTTAATCTCTAGTTTACTGGGTATCCTCTGGCAAGGAATGGTCTCCTTTACATTTTTTTTTTCTGAGAAAATCTTTGAAAGCCATTGAGCTAAAATGCCCCATGTGGAGAATGAGAAAATATCTTTCTGTCCAGCTCTACCTTTAAATTAACCCTTGAGATGGAGTTACAAGTCCATTGCTATTTTAATATTTACTGAAGCAAGAATGGAATGTGGTCTTTTCTGAGCTGGCAATGACCAGAGTTTCTAGTGTAAATGGATGGGTAGTTAGCTGTGTAGGTCTGAAGTCAGACAGAGGACAGGGACTCTGAATTAGTGTATAAGATGCAACTCTGCGCAGTCCGAAATAGAGAGAACAGAACTGTCTGTATCTTTAAAAAAATTACATTTAGAGAGGAAAATAGAGCTAATGTTCACCTATTTTCTATTAACTTGTTGTTTGTGGGTATTAAAATGGGTTGAGTGTCTGATGGTTTAAGGTGACATACCGATAAGTATTTTTGTACAACAAAGAGTGCTTATAGATATCCTTTTAAACAAAAGAGCAGCAACCAGAATGAGAGGAAAATATGCAACAAAGCTCTCCAAAGATGGAACATACCTTGGTAGCATTAAGCTACTTCTTTTTTATTGTGTACAAAGCTAGCTTACTTACTGGCTACACTAGAGCTGATTCAATCTGGACCTGAGTAACACTTGAGCTAGGACAGACATTGAAAAAGCTTGAGTCTGAATTGATGCAATCTTTGCAAGTTAGTCTAACTTGGCTAGGCTAAATCACTTTGTAACTGTACAGACATCCCAGACATGCAGGCAGATGCCTACAGTAGCTCAGGCTATAAGCCGGGGGGTGCTAGAGCAGCCTCCCTTCCCTTCCATGGCACTGAGGTGAGGGAGGCCTTGGCAGGCCCTAGCAGGACACTCTGATTAGCCCAGCAGGGAATTGCTAACAGTGCTTATCACCCCTAACTCAGTGTTTATCACCCCATTAAGAAAACAACAGAAAGACATTGGCAACTACCTGTTGATTCTGCTTGTTTATTCTACCTTGTGACTCAGCACAGGCCATAGCCAGCATGTGGTCTGGACACCTCTTGTTAAGGCAGAGGGGAGGGTGGAATACCTGCTTAGCAGGGAGTGGTGACAGAAAGGGGGGAAGCAGACCACAGATTCTGCTGGAGCTGCAGCCAGGAAGTGGAGGGGAGGGGCCAGCCCTCCTGTGGAGCAGAGAGCATGCCAGGATGCTGCAGGAGTCTGGTTTATCTTAAACCAGCAAGGGGTCTGGGACAGACATTTCATGAACTGGTTTGAACCAAATTAGTTAAGTCTGATATAACATTCAACCAGGTTTATCTCAGACTGGTTTCGGCCATTTTCAAACTGCTTCATGTACACTGAACATCTGTTCTGTCACAGGTTTAAACCAGTTTCTGATCACTTAAACCGGTTTATGTGTAATGTCTGTTCCTAGCATTATGGTCCAAAATATAAAAGATCATTAGATGGGATTTAAAATAACCTTTTAAATCAGGAAAATAACTCTGTAGACTGAAAACCTTTGCAATACAATGCAGCACAGTCATGCAAATAATAATAATTACCTTAAAATTGCTAGCAATAATAAGCCTTTCCGGGCCTTTATAATTTTCTGCTGATCTTGTCGGCTTAGGAGGGAGGCCAGATCTGTGGATAGGTTTTAAATTATTTTGCTATTAGTGATGGAATTAGAAGGCTAGAATCTAATTCTAAATTTACAAATATTTTGTTTATTTAATGCTTTTTTTAAATTGCCAGCATACAGACTGCATTCTGTTTCACTTTTATTTCCATTCTGTACCCATTTTAAGACATGTTGTGCCTGCTTATTCTGGTTTTGTGATCCTGGAAAAAACACAATTTAGTTCTCATTATTTTTCATTAAAAATGGATTTTTAAAATATCAGCTTGTGGGATATTGTTCAGTATGCTGTGTCCCATCTTTTTGTCTTGAGAATAAAAAGGGAACATGAATGCAAAAAGAAACAAAACAAAAACAATTCTCTTAAAGCCAGGAGATTTTTCATTTTAATGAGTCTCCTATCAGCAGCTCTGATATGCATAAGATGTCCTTTTGCAATTTCTCTCTTCACATCAGACCTTTTATATTTAAGGCAAAGCTTCTTTTAAAAGTTCCTTTTAATTCAACAGAAGGTCTGTGTTTGAAAAGATGAGTTACTTAATATGAAAAATTATGTTTTTTTATGATGCTTTTATTATTAAAAAACCCTCAAATTTTGATCATAGGGCAGTCTGGTGAAAATTGTGACAGCATGGCTGATATAACTCAGTCTAAGGAAGTTTGCAGGAGTACTGCAAGGTAAACAAAAAACAAGAATTGCAGTGTCACAGACTGAGAATTTCATTTTGAAATATCTAAAGGCTTGATTCTGTCTTGCTTTCTCTTTTCTGTTTCACATCCCAGGGTTATCAGGCACATGGTATGTATGTTTAAGGAAAAATTGGAAAGGTGTTTTTCAAAATATTTTTGTTCTCTATTCACCCTCATGCTGTCCTCTCCCCAACACACAAACAACCTTCGGTCTACAAAATCAATCAACATGGAAAATGTTCACATTAAGTTAAATGATTAAATCTGTCAACCACTCTAGGCATGAGGCACTAGTTACTGTGGTTTCTAGCAACTGACTTTGATATCAGTTTTTATGCAGGTATATCCCCACATGAGTACAGAATTCCCCTGGGGCTCCTGACAAACAGATCACTGAAGACTTCATATAGTAACAGGCCATCAAATGATCTTAATTGAGCTTAAGGTCCCATATTTCTTAATTTGTCCCTATGCCAGAGACAACAGTAGCATGGCCTTTGCTTAGAGTTAACTAGTTTAGCACATTACTATTTCTGTCTTCCCCTTGATATTTTTTTTTAAATGTCCAGTCAATTTGAAATTACTTTGGTTTCTGTGCTACCATGTCACATAGCCCATATTAGAGAGAGCCTTATACCTCTGCACCAAAAACTCTATCCTTCTCTCACTCTCTACATCTCCAAGCAGCAGTCTAATCTCCATTCATTTAAAAAGTGTCTAGGATAACCTTGGCTTCACAATGAGGAAGACAAGGTTGTTGTTTTTTTATCTTCAGTAACTAGAAAATGGGGTTTCAGGGAGGTCTGCATCTCATTTTTATTTGTTCACTTCATATTGGAATGAGAATATTTCCTCTGAAGTCAGTAGGGATATGCTAACATAACACCGCATGGAGGAGTTTGAGAGAGACTTTCCTTGATGGTACAACTACAGGAGACTTCAGACAAGCACCCAAAGCACAGCCCTGGTTCCACCTGCCCCACAGAGCACAACCCAGTGGTGGGCAGCTGGAGATAGCCTCCTAGAGTACAGTCCTGCCCAGCCCACCCTGTGTAGATCTGGGGACACATGCCCTCCCAGACGAGCAGTGTGGCAAGAACCCCACCTCCCCGAGCCCCATATCTGCTGCCCCCGGCTGGGCAGCTTGTCCCAGCCCCACCCCCAATCCTTCTTTCACTGTGAGGGTGTTGATTTGCCCCACCCCCCATGCTCCTTCTCTTCCCCCTCCACCCACCACAACAGACTTACCAGCTGGAGGCAACTGTGTCCAGCGTGGTTGAGGACTGCTGCCTGTTTAGTCTATGGCCAAATCTTGGAATTGGTGCCAAACCTTTTCCAAATCAATTTGGAGCTTTTAATGGGTCTCCCAATTCAATCCGGATTCAGAGATTTGGGCCGAATCTCCTCCAAATCGCATCAGCTACCGAAGCTTCACACAGCCCTAATGCCTACCAGGGTACTGCTCAAATTGGTACTGGAGTGATAGCCTTTCCTCAAAAAGGTCTTTTGTGATGATGCAGAGTTTTCAGCATGCAGATATAGAGGTAACCATTGATATAAAATACTTGTATCGTTCCAATAAGAACACTATACTATCATTTCAAAAGGTTATTTTTTCCCCTCTTCAAAACTGAAAGGCAGGAGCGAAAATCACCTTCACATATAGAGAATTGCCTCTTTCCCTTTTTGAGCCTTTTTGATAGAGTGAAATTTACCCTCAGCAAGGCATAGGATAAATGGAAGATGAGAGGGTAATATCCTCTTGTGGGGATATACCTGCATACAAATTGATATCAAAGTCAGTTGCTAGAAACCACAGTAACTAGTGCCTCATGCCTAGAGTGGTTGACAGATTTAATCATTTAACTTAATACAAACATTTTCCATGCTGATATTGCCAATTAGACTCTTGTTGAGACTTTTTTAAATCAATAAACTTTTGATATCTTTATGTGTTCCACTTGGAAGAGAAGGTAACTTTGGTACAAATAAGAGACATGTTTAGATTGACCTAACCAAAGTTAAGTTGGTCTAAATTCCTGGTTGTACAGGAATGCAGATTACTTAAATCACCCACAAATGGTGTACCTGATCTAAGTTGATTCACTTCTGGAGACGATCTAATTTTACATTATTAAACAGTTAACCCAGTCTAGTGAATGCCTTCAAATGTTCACAGCACAAATCCAGGAATAGGAAAGACTAGCCATTTTCCCCAGCCCAGGGGCTGGAGCAGATCCAGAAAGAGTGCAAGGGTGCAGTTGCGTCCCACTTTGATTCCTGCTCCACTCAAACTTTTTTAAACCAAATGTCTTGGAGTGGCATCAGCATTTCTGTTCAGCTCTGAGAGAGTCAATTGACTTCTTGATTCATTATAATCTACCTGATTCCTGCTAATCTCTCCTCGTTTCCCAGGGGTTAATGACCCTCTATCCTTTTACATTGTCTTGATGTTCCACTATTCAAACTATCCTTTCTTTTGCAGTTTTGCTATCAGTTAGTCATTCCTGGTAATGTCTGTCTTCTATTTCACAACTCTGCAGACTGTTTTTAGCTCTAGCTAAAACTCTTAACTCAAGTGTGATAATATTAACTCAAAGGTAGAAATGAGTGACAGTGAAGTATTGGAGGCACTGTCAAGATGCTCAAGAAGAGTATATTGTATTTTATGAATCTGAATAAGAGATGTACATTTAACCATAGTGACTACAAGACTAATGAACCAGTATAAGTATTTTAACTGTTTTTGTCTAATTGATATTTTTTTAAACTTAATAAATTATCCCATAAATCAGTGCACATTATGATAAAGTTATATTATTTTTTGTTTTGATTTTAAATTGAATAATATAGCTCTAGGCCCCTAGCATATTAGTAAATCTTCTAGTTTCTCTGTAACTGGAGAAATATGTGTTGTACTATATGAGATGATATATCACACCATCTGCTCCCCACCCTTTTCAAAATCCTAACGCCTCCCAAGCCAAGGCTGTGCTGTTCCTATCCTTCCTCTCCAGCCACAACCCAGACTGGGCTATTTCTAACCCCCTAACTATTTTTTTGCACAATCCCAGCAGCCCCTCCCTGTACCCTGAGTTACTTACCTCTGGATGCCTATACCGCTTCTGACAGTAGCAAATTCCTGAGTGTGCATTGTGCAACTCTTACTTTAAGCTGCATAAACCTAAACTGAGTCCAGCAAATGCTTACATGTACCCTTGGAAATATCAATGTTTGCAGTGCAAGGAAAATTGGTGTGGAGTGCAGTTTTTAAGAGTTCTAATTGAACCTGTTAAAAGTTAGTGCTGAATATATTTTACTTTTGGAGGTCACACAATGCTTATTTTCATTCTTTTCCCTCTTTTACATTGTTAAATTATCCCATACTAGTTAGTTACATATATTGATTTTTAATGTAAGTCTTGTCTTTATTCAATCATATAACATACTGCACATTTAAATTGCACAATTATGGGATAATTAGAATAAAAAGGACCTCTAGATGTCGTGTAGTTCCTACCCCCTGCACTGAGTGAGGGTCATACACATCTATATGTCAGATAGATGTTTCTCTAACCTCCTGTGAGTAATGTTGCACAGCCCCACTAGGTAGCTTGTTTCAGTTTTTCACTACCTTACCAATTAGAAGACTTCTATTGGCATACTAACCTCAGTCTTCTCTGTTGCAAATAGACTGTATAACACAAAATCCCCTTTTAATACATTATGTTCCTTTTACCTCCTCCCCTCCGCCCTATGTCCTGCCTTCTTTAGACTAAAAAAAGTATTTATTTCAACCTTCTTCTCATGGAGTATTACCACTAATATATTTATCAAAGCATCAGGGAATAGATTTTGAGAGGGCCTCCTTAATCGTGCAGAAGTAAATCTAATCAGACGTTCAAGTCTTGTATCTGCTCAGGCACACACAGCAGGCCTCTGTATATGGGCACAGATGCAACCCAAGATATTGTAGGTTTAATTAAAATGGCCCTTTGAAAAATGGTCCCAATTTATACATAAATACACTTTAAAATAGTTCATATGAATTAATAGTCCTGGTGGTTTAGGAAAAATAAACTGTCTCCCTCTACCCACTAAGCCCACCCCCAATTATGTATATACCCTCTCAAGACTTTTAAATAAGCACTGTTCTTGTTGAGTTTTTGTTTGCAAGTTTGTAAAATAAATGAGTAATTCTACCAATGCATTATCCACCCTGGATTATTGTTCTTTTCACTATTAATTCATGAGATTGTTTCCCCTCCCTCAGCCAGAAATATTAGCATATAATTAAGATACAAATTCAAGTGTGAACAAATAATAACAGGAACGCTGTTTGAAGGGGAAAGAAATTGCAGCGGTGACAAGTCCTAGAAGAGGGATGCAGCTGAAGATTAACCAGTGAGCCATCACACTGACAACAAATAACTTGTATGTATTACATTTTCAGAGAGAGTAGAAGCGCTGAAGTTGCAGACTAAGCATCATAAATAAGGGAGACTGCTTTCTATCAAGAAATTCCTAAATCTGCTTAATCCTAAATGTGAAATGATTCCTTTTATTAAAAAAAAAGAAATAAATAAATCATGGTCAGATGCTTTGTGGATGTAAATCAGTGTATTTATTCTGAAATTATTAGAAGTACACAAATAGACACCAAGTAAGGATATTATTTTCATATGTCAGTCATGTGATTTTTAAGTAGTTTAACAAGAAAAAACTCTCATAAGGGTCAAACTACAGGAACACCTATAGAGCAGTTGACATTCTGATGGTTTTCATAGTGCCAAATATTTGGCATTTACTGTTAAATCTTGTTTAAATCTTACAAGCCATACAACCTGTAAAGGCAGTTTTTGTCCTGGGCTCAGATTGGGTGATTGTGAGAGAGCTTTAACCCTCTTCAATTTATGTTACTAACAATAGATAATAAAAAGTGAAGTGTATTTTAGTTTTGCCACAAGTTTACGTTGCTGCAAAATAAGAGAGGACTTCCAAAGAGAGTGGTTACATTGTGGTAAATGGTCTGTGATAAAAACAGATTTGCCAAAAAAAAACCCAACAAAAAAACCCAAAAGAGGAGAATTCCAGCAATTTGGGGGAGTAAGAAGAAATCTCTGGAGTGGAATTTTAAGTAATGAGTCTGCAAACAGCTGCATGTTAGCTTCAGTTTATGCTGCAGTAAAATGAGGATCCAAGCAAAGTTAATTATACTGAGAATAACATGGGAATGAAGAGCACAATTACAGTGATTTCTATGAGTAGATTATCAATAAATGGAGATATAGTTAGGGTCTAAAATATTCACACTCTTGAAACAATGGAACTGTCAGTTTTATGACACACACTGATGTATAGAGATAAATTACTTGTCATTTACACTGTTTAAACTCTACAGTTTATGCATATTAAGTTGTTTAGAAGCCCACATTTAGTCTGTCTGCTTCCTGTAGGTAATGCCTCTTATTCATAATGCAGTCTCTTGTATATGCCAATATTTCTATGTGAATACAGAGTTCTGGTATTCACTGACACAGTATTCACAGAGAAGCACTTGCAATATGAAGTACAAAACTAGCCCTTTCCGGGGTTCAGTGGAACTGACCTTTTCTCTTTAAAAAAAAAAAAAAAAAAGCCAAGCTGAAATGTCGAGAATTCTGTACCCACACACTCCAATTCAGAATAAAGGGTGCACTATTAATATGATCCCATCTCTCCCTAGCTTGTCAAAAAGCTACTGCAGGCCAGACTAATTTTTCAATTTGAAAGAAAACAAAAATAAATAAATATAGGTTTCTGCCTCAACAAATAAATAGGAACTCAGTAGTGACTTGTCTAAAATTAAAATGACAGCATATATCAAAGAGCTAAGTCTTCCTTCACCCACAGTAAACCAGATAGGTGTCAGGTTATGATCCACAACTTGGGCATTGGCTAGAATTGGACAGGACGTCTCCAACAAAATGTTTTTCATTTGAAAATACTGGTTGAAACTGAATATTTTTATTAGAATATTTTATTCTGGCCATATTTCCATCCTTGGATTAAGGATGGTAATTCTAATCAAAACTGAAAAATAGAGGAGGGAGAGATATGGAGCCCGCAAAATTAACAGTTTATAGGTGTGATACTTAACTGGAATATAGAGACCCAAGTTTAAGTCACTGCTCTGACTCTGGGTCTCCATCCACATTGAGTAATCCAGAGGTCAGACTTATATTTCCACTGACAAACAGGAGAAATAAGGCAGAGTTTATACAAATAAGATTTGTTAGAAGCCCTTTTAATCTTTTTTTTCTCTTCCATTCATGGATTAATATCTACTTGTAGAGGAGAGATGCTCTATTCCTTCAGTCTTAGTTTCATAGTAGCTAGGGTCAGGAGGGACCTGAACAGATCATCTAGCCTGACCCCCTGCCACAGGCAGGGATGAATGC
>NW_005841830.1:1182420-1209341 GCF_000455745.1 Alligator sinensis
CTCTCTCTCCCTTCAAGTGTGTCCACCTTGCCCCACATCTTAGTGACATTAGCAAACTTAGTGTCCACCCCCTCGTCCAAGTTGCTGTTGAAGATGTTAAATAGTGCGGGCCTGAGGACCAAGCCCTGGGGTACCCCAATGCTCACATCTCAGCAGGTTGAATACAACCTGTCCACCATCACTCTCTGGGTATGCCCCATCAGCCAATTTTTTACCCATCCAACTGTGCAGGCATCAATGCCACAGTCGCTTAATTTATTGATGAGGATGGGGTGAGAGACAGTGTCAAAGGCCTTCTTAAAGTCTAGAAAGACTACATCAACGGTGACACCATCATCCAAGGATTTAGTCACCTGGTCATAAAAGGCAACCAGGTTGGTCATGCAGAGGACCTGCCTTTGATGAACCCATGCTGATTGCCCCTGAGCATGATCTCCCCTTCAGGCCCCCCACAGATATGCTCCTTGATGATTCTCTCCAAGATCTTCCCGAGCACCAAGGTGAGGCTTACAGGCCTATAGTTACTTGGGTCCTCCTTCCCCACCTTTCTTGAAAATTGGGACCATATTAGCCAGTTTCTGATCCCCAGGCACCTGGCCAGATGACCACAAACACTAATACAGCCGGGCCAAGGGCTCCGCGATGACCCCTGCCAGCTCCCTCAACACCCTTGGGTGGAGGGCATTTGGACCTGCAGATTTAAAAATGTCTAGCCCTTCCAGAAGATCCCTAACTATATCTGCACTGACTGAAGGCCTGACAGAGCTATCCCCAAGACTGTCCCAACCTGTGGAAGGTGGGATATCCCGGTCCCTGTTCAAGAAAATAGAGGCAAAGAAACTCTTAAAAATATCAGCTTTTTTGTCTGGTGTAGCCACAAGATTACCATTTGCGTCTTGCAGGGGCCTTACATCGCCTGGTGCCCTCTTGCTCCCAATGTACTTGAAAAAGGACTTTCTGTTGTCCTAAATCCTGGACGCTAGCCTGAGTTCCATCTCTGCCTTGGCTTTCCTAATAGTCTCCTTTTTGGTGGTGAAGATCAGTTTTCCCCAGTGGGACTAGAAGAAATTTTGTGTCACAACAATCAGTGTCTGGGGCTGTTAATTACATTCAATTTTCCTAACTGAACATAACAATCACAATCTTTACTGTGTGTCTTTCCACTTCATATTGGGTGGGACAGAATGATTCTTGACACCTTGGAGCCATGATTCCAATAGTACACCTGCTGTGCCTAAATTTTCTTTATTGCCTCTTTCCAAAAACACAAATGTAAGATGTAAACTAGGATGGGCTAGTCCCTGAAGGAAAAAACAGGTAGAGTACAGGCAATAAAAAGAGCTTTGGTTGTTGCATTGGGCCTAACATTGAGGTGCCACACATCCACAACTTTTTGTGTCTTCATTGTGATCTGTGATTGATAATGTTAACTACTATGGGCTTTTTCTGCTGAACTTCTACCCATAAATTTACTATCAGACCTAGGTATGTCATGCAGTCTAGACTGTTCCTCCCTTCAGATAGACAAGAACCAAGCATTGGTCCATGATAAATAGGTTGATGATATGGAACCATAAGAAATCTGGGACACTGCTTCCCCTCACACACCATGCCACTCTGTCTCCCCGCTGGACTGTGCCCTGCACCCTTGCTATTCTGGGACTTTCTTTTTAATTTTTATCAACCGTTCAGTACTGGCCTTCAAAATCCGGGACTTCAAACTAGAATATATGGTCATAGTTTCATAGTTTCTAGGGTCGGAAGGGACCTGGGCAGATCATCTAGTCCGACCCCCTGCCCCTGACCGTGAAGTAGCGCCTCCTGATGTCCAACTTGAACCTTCCCTCCGCCAGCTTGTGACCGTTATTCCTGGTCACTCCTGGCAGCGCTCAGGGGAACAGGGACTCCCCCAGTGCCTGTTGATCCCCCCTGACTAGTTTATAGCAGGCCACAAGATCCCCCCTCAGCCTTCTCTTCTGGAGGCTGAACAGGTTCAGGTCCCGTAACCTTTCCTCATAGGACCTGCCCTGCTGTCCCTTGATCATGCGAGTGGCCCTCCTCTGGACCCTCTCCATGCTGTCCACATCCCTCCTGAAGTGCGGCTCCCAGAACTGGACGCAGCGCTCCAGCTGCGGCCTGACCAGTGCCGCATAGAGGGGGGGGATCACCTCCTTGGTCCTGCTTGAAATGCATCTGTGGATGCACGACAAGGTACAGTTGGCCTTCCTAGCCGCCTCCCCACACTGCCGAGCCATGTTCATCTTGGAGTCAATAATGACTCCAAGATCCTTTTCCACCTCCGTGCTGACAAGAGGGGAGTTCCCCAGCCTGTAGGTATGGTGCCGGTTGTTCCTCCCCAGGTGCATCACCTTGCACTTGTCTGTGTTGAACCCCATCCTGTTCTCCTCCGCCCATCCTTGTAACCTGTCAAGGTCCGACTGTAGCCTGTTGCTCCCTTCTAGTGTGTCTGCATCCCCCCACATCTTGGTATCATCAGCAAATTTGAACAGGGTGCTTTGCACCCCCTCATCCAAATCACTGATGAAGATGTTGAACAGGGCGGGCCCGAGGACCGAGCCCTGCGGGACCCCACTGCCCACGTCCTTCCAGGCTGAGAAGGACCCATCCACTACCACCCTTTGGGTGTGGCTCTGTAGCCAGTTGGCGACCCATTGGACTGTGTGGGTGTCTACGCCACAGTCCCCCAGTTTCCTAATGAGAACGGGGTGAGAGACAGTGTCGAAAGCCTTCCGGAAGTCCAGGAAGACTATATCCACTGCTACCCCTGCATCCAATGATTTAGTGACCTGATCGTAGAAGGCCACCAGGTTGGTCTGACATGACCTGCTGCTGATGAACCCGTGCTGGTTGCCCCTGAGCATGCATTTCCCTGCTGGCCCCTCCTGGATGTGTGCCAGAATAATTTTCTCGAACAGCTTGCCCAGGATCGAGGTAAGACTGACTGGCCTATAGTTTCCCGGGTCCTCCTTCCTCCCCTTTTGAAGATGGGAACCACGTTGGCCCTCTTCCAGTCCTCCGGCACCTCTCCAGAGCACCACGAGTGCTCATAAAGCTGCGCCAGGGGACTCGCAATGACCCCGGCCAGTTCCTTTAGAACTCTAGGGTGGAGATCATCCTGACCGGCTGACTTAAAAACGTCCAGCCCCTCCAGCAGCTCCCTAACTAGATCCTCACTTACCCTGGGCTCAGGTGTGCCTCCCTCGGGGCCCGATGGGGGCCTAGCAGGGAGGTGGCAGTTTTGGTCCTTACTGAGGAAGACAGAGGCAAAGAAATCATTAAATATGTTGGCTTATCCTAATGCTGGCATAAATATGTTGGCATATCCTAATGTTAAAATAAGTATGCAGCATAGAATATATGGCTTTTGGATATTCAGTCCACTATTGTACATTTTCTCTTATAAGCCAGTTACTAGCAGAACATACTCTTCTGTTACTTCCTGCATAGTGAAATGACAAAGATATTCATATAAGACTGCTGGTCTCCTTTCTCCTAGTCTTAACCTCATTTTGCTCAGCATCTGTTTGTATTCATACAGGATAAAGTTCCAGATATTTTGCCAGTTTGGAATGAAGGTAGTAGTAAGCTTTTGATAGCTAGAATTTTAAAATTATGCCAAAAAAATCTGACTTAAAAAACTCTTTATTGAAGTAAACTTTTTTGTCCATATTTTCTTAGCCATCATATTTGAACTAAATAGAAATCAAATAATAGTTAAAAAGTAATGAGAATAATGGATTTTAAGCAGACTGATGTTGATTGGATGCTACTAATTTGCAGTGCTGGTGTTCCCTTAAGGGTCCTTGAGCTGTACAGCTACCTAGCAACCATGAAATGCAATGTGATATTCCAATGCAGAAAACACGTCTCTGGCCAGCCTATACTCTGAAAATGGAGCTAACAATATAACTGAAATTGCATTACAAATACCCTTACATTCTACAAGATACTGAGCTCTGCATTTTGCTCTGGAAAAAAACCCCAAGGAGTGCAAATGTTTGTATATAGGAATCTATTTTATTATATGTTAATAGAATTGTTCCTTCATGCAGAAAATGTCAGGATGGGGACTGGACAGGAAAATACTTTCAATAGTTTTGTGCAGTAGATGCCATAGTGTGGCTCATGTTATCTGGGTTCAGTCACAAAGGGTTCCAGCCTTGTCGCAAAGACTTTGGCATTATATTTTCTGTTCTCACTTCCCATGTGTAAATGAGGATGCTATGACTTTTTAACATCATGGGATGGTGGTAGGCAGGTCAGATATATTCATTGATATATTTTGAGGCACTATGATGCAAAGAAGATGCTATAAAAAGCTTGCATTTTGTCTTACTGCTTTCTGGGCAGCAGCTCTAGGAATAAACCTCTTCCAATATATGCAAATAAGTTAAATTGCAGCGTGAGTTTACTGTGTTCAGTCATCTGGTGAATTTCTGTTTCTTAGAAAAATAGGTAATAATTAAAGTTATTAGAACTTTTTGTGAAAACTGAGAATTCACTTTCTTGTAAAGGCTTTAGTCCCATAATAGGCCCCTAACAAAAATAGGTCTGGTGTAATTTGCACACGGATATAAGGCTATCATGTAATACCTGAAAGTTTATGCTCTTTGGGTTTTTTTGGTCAAAGCAGTCCTATCTCCTGGAATTAATGTTTTCAGTATTCCAGAAACTACTTGCTGACCCTGTGCAATGATCTGTCATGATAGTGATGTCATGATGCAACATCTTAGGTTGGATTAGTATTTTAGCATAAGCAGTAGTTACACATCCTTCTAAGTTTCATAGCTAGATACAGAGCACCACTGTTCAAGCCGCATGTGAGTAAACTGATTCTCTTAAAGTACACCATGACAGTTTCTGGGATCCTTTTGTTTATTTTCTGCATATACTTTACCTTAGCAATTGTGATTGGAAGGGCAATAATTTTGCAAATAATCATGTAAATGCATCTGGCTATTTTGATACATCTTCCTTTTTCCAGGTCTCTCAGGTAGTTGGGAAGAAAATACTTCCACATAACTTAGCTGACACATCATGCACGTGAATTAGATGTCTTTTGAAAGAAATAGGTGGCAACAACTCAAAAGCTGAAATACTTTAACATAAATTTAACATCAGATAATTTTTCACTGGCAACAAATTCTAATAATCAATCTGTTGATAGAATAATACTATGTATTGATGCTTGCTGCAGCCTTGACGTACATTGAATAATATGCTGAAGATTTGGAAGAAAAGATTTATTTGTGCACACTACACCAATAAGAAACATATGCTTGCTGCAAAGCCCATCCTTGACGTACATTGAATAATATGCTGAATTGAATAATATGCTGAAGATTTGGAAGAAAAGATTTATTTGTGCACACTACACCAATAAGAAACATATGGACCTAAAAATAGATTGTACCACAGCAGGATAGCTGCAATCTCACTGATAATTGCAAAAATACTGTTTTTAATACTGTATTTTTATCTAGCTTGATATGTTTTTGATAAGATTACAAGTCTGGTTGATAAAAGATATAGTGTTGAGTCAATACATTCTTTGACTTCTGTAAGGCTTTTTATTTGGTAATGTATACCATTTTGATAAAGGAAAAATACATGAAATAAACAAAATAAAAAGGCATGCATCCTAACCATTAAAAGCTGGCTAACTTGTAGGTTGTGAAACATGAGATATACTTAAAAATACTTTAATATCTAATGAAATAATTATGTATAAGGAGATCCTGTAGGCTTCACCTTCTGGATAATATAAGTAGATAGGGTTGTTATCAGGGACCTGGAAGAAAGCATAAAATAATCTCTGATAGAGTTTCCAGATGGGAGAGTGGTAAAGAGGCTAGGTAACTGATACACAGCACAGTCTAGGTGTGTGAGCTACCATTCATGGGAACCTGGGTAAACCTAAACTGGGAGTAGCACATGTAGGTGTTCACTGTTGCTAGGAGTGGCATGAGCAGCCTGTGGTAAGTAACTTGTGTTGGGGGTGATGGTAGGGGGGTGGTTAGCCAGTTTGTGGGAAGGTTGAGGGCAGGGGGGCATGGCCTTGTCCAAACAGGATAGTAAGGGTGTGTTAAAACTAGCCTGGTCAGGGCTCCAGGGGGTAGGGACAGCACAGCCCTGCATATGCAGGAAGTAGCTAGGCTTTCCCAACCCCTGCGTTGTACTTTGAACATGTACAGGCATTTTCTAAAGTGGGCTAACCAACTTTCGATCAGGTTAAGCCTCACCTTCTGAGGTGAACTAACTTTAGACAAGGCAAACCACTTTTTTGGGTGATTTAAGCCCTGAGAATGCTTGCATGCCTGGGCATTTAAATTGCTCTAACTGGTTAACTCAGTCTAATTGTAACACTGGTATTTACCCTAGGTTGCTTTTGAGTGACTTCCCAAGCAAGCAGCACACTCTCAATATGGTTACAGGCATAGTCGTAATTACATGGAGGGGGACCCTATGCAAAACAGTGACTCAGAAAAAGATAGGCGTCATACTGGAGTTAAATACTAGGTATTGTTATGACCAAAATGGCTCATGCAGTTTTTCACTGTATGAACAAATTGCTATTTCTGTTGGGCCTTCATATGATGGCTACTGGAATACTATATTCAGTTCTAGTGTCCCTGATGTAAGAAGAATGCTGACAAATTGGGGAGAGCTTGAAGAAAGACTGTAAAGAATGAGTCAAAGCTTAGAAACCATATATTTTTAAACTGAACTGCTCCAGTCTTTTGCTGCATTTCATTTATCAAAAAGAAGGTTAAAGAGTAACTTGATCACTAGGGACACATTTTTGTTATTAGAAAACTGTTTAATCCAGTAGATAAATTTATAGCAAGATTTGATAGTTGTATGTTGAGGCTAGATGCACTTGAACTAAAAATAAGGTCCAGATTTTTTTACAGGGAGGATAACCCACCATTGGAACAGTTTAGCATGGTTATTTGTTGCATTTATCCACCAATGAAAATTTTAAAATCAAGATTGCATTGGAATCTAAAAGATACATGCTTTGATTAAAGCACATTTATAGAAGGAAGGCCTACAGCTTGTGTTTATGTGGAAGGTCAGAATTGCAGCTCTCATGATCCCTTCTGATTTGATAATCTATAAGTGTGTACAAAATCGGATGACCTTTTTGAATACCTTTATTTATCCTCTGCCGTTGCCTTCTAAGGTGCTTGCATTAATGTCTTTTGGAGGTTTAAAGTAAACTTCTCTCTCCATAATCTAAATCTTCTATAAATTTTATACAGGATTATCGAATTTTAACTAGAGACTTCTGTTTTGGGCACTTTAAAAGACAGGATTGCCTATGTTAATGAAGACTCCTGACAAATTACCTATGACTTAGTCTTTTTCTCAACAATCAATGAACTGCTTAATATCTTAATTTGTGTGTTTTTGTGATTTTTGCTTCTTCTCTAACTACACGTGGCAATGAAAGCTGAGCTGCAATTCACACCCCTGGAGAACACTTATTCCATTGGTTATATAATAGTTAGCACCTTTGACATCTCAGAAAGTCCTTAAGCTGTTAATAAAAACATTGCTCTGTTGAAGTAAAACTCCTCTGGGTGTAAGTAACATACTTTTCTTCTGAAAACTCTGCAGATCTTGAATGCATAATTTGCTGTTGTATTTGGAAGTGTTTGCCACTTAACACTTGGGTACCTTTTATAGTAGAATTTAGAAAAACATCAGACTATTTTATTGATTTGATTGTCTTAATATTTTGCCTCAGGCACTGTTTGTTTAAGATTTAATTTTCAAGAAAGAAGAGCTTAGATTAGTTTATAAGATCTAACTACTTTTATTTTAAAGGTTGCAGTTTAGGAGTCTGATGCACATTTGTATTACTGTACTGCCTCAGAACCGAGGTGTAGGCCAGGACCTTGTTGAGCTAGGAGCTGTACAAATTCAAGACGCAATGGTACTAACTACAGTATTTCAGTAGTACTCCAGAGCTTTAATTTGACACCAGGTATACATTCACAGTACTCAATGTATGATCATGCATCTTATGTTAAGATGTATGATAATAGATCAGATATGGATTATGCACTAGTGCCGGGTTCACTAATGCCAGAAGTCACTCTGGGAGACTTGTTTACTCTGTTCACATGTTTACTCAACACACATGTAGACACTGACAGGACTAGCTGGGGCATAAGGGTGCTTCAGTGCCTCAGCCAGCCCCTCTGCAGCGTGCTAAGCTGGGTCAGAGCAGGCCCAAGCTAGCAGGCTGCCCTCCTGGGCTCCCTGCCAGCTGGAGTTGCTCTGCCAGCTTAATGTGCTGCAGTCCCAAGTGTATATGTAAATGTAGCACCCAGGAGCAATAAACTTCAGTACAATATGCACCGGAGTTTATTGCTGCAAATGAATATGCACGTGTCAATGCAATCCCTTACTTATTGGAATTGGAGGAAGAGGGGCGATACCTTTTTAATCTGTACCAGCTAGCTGAGCCTTGAAGGTTTGTTCCCTTGAGATATGAAAATGAGATTCTTCTCTCACAGATGTTCGAAATGTGATCCTACTTACTTTGTTAATTTGGCTTTTGTTCTTTGTCTGGGCTGCTCCTCAGTAGGGTTCAAATCAAATGTTGCACTGGACACTCTAAGCCACTTTACTACGTAGTAAGGCACGGTTGTCAGTTGGAATAGATTGTGCAGATGCTCATAATGTTGCACTCCATTCTTGATTATTTCAATATGTGGTCTTGGGGCATTTATAGATGTGGTCCAGGAATGGCAGGGGGAGGGGATGCTCTAATTAAAATGCCCACAGCATCACATATATTAGCGCCTCTGTGCTGAAAAATGGCGGTGGGAGTGCTTTAACTAAAGCTCATCAAATGAACTTTAGTTAAAGCACCCCTGCTGCCATTTTTCAGCACAGGGATGATGATACACATGATGCTGGAGTCTGCTGGAGCATAGTAATTACCACACTCAATCGAGTCTGCTCCAATGCATTGTAAGTACAGTGCATCAGAGCAACCTCCCTGCTTGTGTATAGGCACCCTTGGTGTTTAAATTTGCATTGATTATTGTCAGTATTAATGTCCCTTGACAGTAAAGCTGTTGTTTCTGGCTGTATGGAAACTAGTCAGGAATTGCTGTACTAATTGCATTTGGGTATATTTTAAAGGTTCATTTCACATCCATACAGGTTAGAGAATTTTTTAAAATGAAAGCTTAGATTTTGAAACACCATACCGCCAGGAAAGGATACTTGTTCACTGAACTGCTGTAAACCATCTTGCATCAATATGAGATAAGAGAATATATCAGCTTTGGATGTGGATGAAATCATGCTCAGGGTTTACTCAGTGTCCTGTATGTGTGTATGTGTTCATATAGGGGAGAAAGCTTGCTACCTGCAGTGATCCAATGAAGGAAAGACATGGTTCACCACCCAACACTCCTAGCTATCCCCATATCTGTACAGATCTCAATTCCCTACCAGTTACTTAACACTTGTAACCAATCTGAGAGAGACTCCTGTGGCATGGAGTTCGATAAATAGGGCATGCTGTGGTCAGCTGTGAAAATGTTAATGCAACCGTGGGCTGTGGCAATTTGAATTCTTCCCTCCTGGGCCTTCTCAGGGAGTGGAGATGGGGAGAAGTTATATGTAAAATACCACTTTTTTCTGGCTTTGCTCCCTGCCTGTTCATGGTTAACAAAAGACCCTCTGTACATTTGGAGGGACTCTGCCTACTCCATGTAAAGTGAAGATGTATAGGGCCCATTAATTTCTCCAAACATAGATCTCTGCTCTGGACTATTTCCTGTACATTAGTTACCTCCTTTTTTGTTTTTCTTTAGAAGCTCTCAAAAGTATAACAGTAAACATCTTACTTTCCACTAGTAGGTAACCATTTTTGTTGTTCTGCCTTGTTCACTGCACGTGTAGATAGCTAATTGAACAGAGTGGCCATAAAAATTGAGAAAATCAAACTGGTTTTCACTGTCTCAAAATAGTTAATTAACTATACCTACTATTTAACAATAATATCTCAAAGTTAGTTCCATGCTTCAGAGTTCCATGTACTTATAATTTGATCTTAACAAAAATTTTAAAAATGATTGTAGAGAAAATATTTAAGATATGGTTAGCAGTAACTTGACTTGAAATTGGCTTTAGTTGCATATTGTGCCCACAGATTATAAGAATCTATTAATAATGTGTAGTTATATAAATTATTATTTGTATATTATACTTAAGGTATAAAAATCCAGTTATTCAATGATGGTTTTAAAGTTCAGTAATAATCTTTTTATCAAATGTCAGTAGTTTTAAAATTATTCTTTTTTATTTCTTTTTTCTTTAAGGACTAAGATTTAAAATCAATGTTCTTTTAAATGTGCTCTGTGCTACATTATTGCATTTGATTTACCACTGGATATAAATTGACGTCAGTTCTTATAATGTCATGTGCCAGTTTCTGAAAGTTTCTGAGCTTATTTATTATTTTATCATAATATTAAAGTATCTTGAAGGAAAGGGAGAAAGAAGTGAGGGTGTGTCCATCATGGGAGAGGGGGTATTTTTGGCATGGTTTATTTTTGCTTATGAAGGAAGTGTTACAAAACTGAAATAATTAATAATGGGCCTAATTTTGATATCAGTTACCCTGGCTTACACTATTGTGACTGAAATAAATATTTCGCTTAACATCTCTAAATTTGGGCTGAGCGAAGGATAGTTGAAATAAACCAAAATGTTTATTCTTTATGAAAGGCTTTAATCGTTATGAGAAATTTGCCCTGATGGCTACTAGGAACTGACATTTTGGGGACTTTCCTCATTTGATAGTATTAATTTAACCAAGACTGACACAGATTAATATACTTTCTTAAGGGATACAGGGAACCAGTTTGGCCTTGAGTACACAACATTTCAGTACCATAATAGCAAAATTCACAGTGCTTGATAGAGGCTTCTTCACTAACCTAGGTTCTGGGTATGGCCTTGCACACTCCAGACATAACTTTTGATTCTGTCTCTCACTCCTTCCTGTATTACCCTTTTATACCTAAATCCTGATAATAAGTATGAATTTTATTCTATGTACCATCCCATGACTTGGTGTACATATAATCTTAATATAACCATTTGTAATCATATGTAAATATTTATGCATCTGACTTAGTAACTACACATTGGGGTAGATAGGGAAGTCCAGTATGAATTGACTTTTGAAATTAAAACAACTAACTTCTTCATATGTAGAGTTCTAAGCCATTTAAAACTATAGTATGCAGTAAAGAAAGGTATCACTGTTTCATACATTCTGCTGTAGTTTCCACCTCTGATGCAAGCAAACTTGAATTTCTCTTGCTGATGAGATTGGAATTGTGCTCTTTCTTTTTTGTAGCATGCAGAAAAGACTACAGATTCAAACTTCCAACTGGCTTGTTAACTGAATCCTTAGGGTAGGTACAACTGTTACATTTAGATCAACCTAACCAGGGTTAGGTTGATCTAAATGCCCCCTTTTGCAGGCATTTTAAAGGTTTCAGTCATCTAAAAACATGGCACATCTGAATTAAATTAGTTCACTTCAGGAGGTACACTAACATAGATCAAGAAAAGGTTAATCCAACGTATGAAAGGTTAACCCGATCTAGTGAATGTCTACATGTGTTTGCAGCACAGCCACAGGGCTGGGAAAGCCCATCCACTGACCTCAATGCCATGCCTATGCTGTTCCTACCTCTCCAACCTTAACCATTTTTATCCCCTCAACCTCTTCCCCCATCAGAGTGGGCAAACCGCCCTGCCCCCCATTTCCCCACACCAGTACACTAGCCCTTCCCCCCACCCTGAATTACTTACTTTGAGTTACCTGAGCTGCTCCGAGCAGTGCTGAACACCTGCATGTGCCATTCCCAGTTTAGGTGTAGGCAGCTTAAATTAAGCCACCTAAACCTAGATTGTGTGTGACAAATGCTTGTTCACACCTGTAGACAGCAGTGGGTTAGAAGAGAAAGGAAGGTAGGAGGAGTGTGACAGGCCAGGGAAGCCACAGTGCATCTGGGAGAGGATGAGAGAATGAAGTGAAATTTTAAAACACTTCAGAAGCTTGAACTTGATGCATAAGAAATAGGGTAGTCCCTAAGAAGATACAGAAAAATAGTAGAGTAGTGGGAGAAGAGTTTCATGTGTGGTATTTTTTTGTTTTATTTTCTCCCTGTTAAAAATTAGGAATATGGTTTCTTTTCCATTCATACTGATAAACTATTTTTTTTTTTATAAATAATGTAATCCATGCTATGGAATAATGAAGTTGTCACTGTCACTATATATGTGACTTTGTGACTATATTCTAAGGATTTGTCCATTTGCCTTTATCTGAAGTATTTTCTTTTTAGCTGGCAAAGTTGTGGAGTTATTTTGACTGTCTTCTTTAATTTATTTTAATTCTGAAGCTTAATTTACAAGAAGGTTTAAATTATTTTTGTGTTGTAATTTTGTATGTAATTTGAATTGTCCCTATTTTCCTCTAGAGATATTTAATATCCTGAAAGTAAATGTCATAGAATGGACAGTAAAAAAACTAGACAAACTCAGAGTGGCGTACTATATACTCTAACTCCCTAGAACTACAAACTGGGTGTCTGTACACGTGCATTTATGTCAGCTTAAATTTACTGTGCATTAAGTGGGAATAGGCCAGCGTCTACACGTGCAGGCATTAAAGCGCATTAACACTGTGCATGGACTTTTTTGGAGTGATTTTCTTTTCTTTCTTTTTTTTTTAATCAACTGTATGGTTGAAAAAAAGCTAGATAGGTTTTTTAATGCAATACATTCTTCATCAGGTCTTGTATTCAAAAGCTTGTCTAGTTTTGTTTCAACCATGTAGTTAGTCTCATAAGATATTACCCCCCCAAAATCCTTGCCTCTTGCATAATTCCTAAACCATCATGGGCTACAATAACACTTTAACACTATCATCTTATAGCAGATCAGTTTTAAAAGAATTATTTGAAAGTAAATATATTAAATTTTTAGAGACACAATTTTACATTCTTCTCCTGGATGTTACTCTAGCTTTCCTACAAGTTCAGACTCTCCTGTAAAATATCATTGGCTTGTCCAGTAGAAGGTTATCAGAAAGTTATCCTTATTGCTATGGAAAAATGATAGAAAATTCTGAAGTACAAATTTAATGGAAACTGTCTATCTTGGTTGTAACTGGACTGCCATAATTAGAACACTGTTACTCCTCGCAGTTCCTTTACCTGACTTCTTTCCCTGTTTTGTTCAAACACAGGATTGTTGGCTCCATTCAGTGTAGCACCTTGTAGAGATCCCACGCAGGTCTCTGTGTACTAGGTACTGTACATATGAGATGAATTTACCATCTGATATTTTAGATGTGCACAGGAGAACAAGGAAATGTGGTTCCAATTTCCATTTGCATAATTAGTATTCTCAGTACATCAACTCCCTTGTCACTATAATGAAAAAGAGTATGCCCAAAATATATAAAACTATGTCTATTGCTGGCATATCATTCACTTGAAGTGCAATAAGAAATGATAGTTACTGTTTGTATGAGAGTTGATGGACATAAAAAAAAAAAAAAGATCAATAGTGTCCTAGTACTTAACCCTAGCTGTGAATGAAACATAGGGACTAGACACATCTAGCCTTTAGTAAAATCAGCTATCATTCATCCAAACATGCTTTACTGTAAATGTCAGCTTCATGCCAACCTATAACAACCTAATAGTTTTTCCTGAGATCATAAATGGATTTTTAAAATCACAAGTTAATTACAGTACGGACATCAAGAATGGCGGGCCTTCATGCCAGGCACTAGACAAACCCAGAACAGTATACTATATACTCTAACTCCCTAGAACTACAAACTGGGTGTCTCTACACATGCATTAATGTCGACTTAAATTTACTGTTCAGTAAGTGGGAATAGGCCAGCGACTACACGTGCAGGCATTAAAGCGCATTAACGCTGTGCATGGACTGACTTGGGACTAAAATTAGTCCCAAGTCAGTCTACACACACAGTGTTACTGTGCAATAAGGCGTCTATACATGCATTACCATGCAGTAACTAATCAGGTGTAAATTTGATACCTGCAAGTATCAAATTTATGCTCAAGTTGGCGTAAGTCACCATATTTACTGCACAGTACAGGCGTGTGTGTGTAGACCCACACCCATACCGCACAGTAATTTTGATTACTGTACAGTAAATGAGCATGTGTAGACATGCCCACTAAGTAGATGACCAAGGAAAAAGGTTCAGAGTGAACAAGTGATGGCAGCAAACATGGTTAGTTCTATTTTTTTTCTCTCTTTTTAAGGGGGAAGGGGGACGTTTTGGGGGAGAATACTGATTTGGAGGGGATAATCTAACTGCATTGAAAAGGTGCAGAGACCAGAGCAGAGGAAAGCAAGTTAGTGGTTAAATATGGAATGAAGCTCAGCAGAGATTTTGGGAAAGGGGAAACAATGAATCAGTGTGCTCACAAAACATGTCAAAGTCAGCACCCACCCTCAGTCAGAACAAGCATGCATTTCTGACTGACATGTGTTTATAAACACATGTTTACAATGCATTTTCCAACACATTTATAATATGCATAAATTAGAATTTTAAAAACTTAAAGAGGAAACTGATTTTTTTGTGTAAGCAAAAAAGTTATTTCCAGCACCCATATTAATTTTAATGTTAAAATCAATAATTTATTAACATGACTGTATCTCAAAATAAGTCTTTAAAAGAGTTTGCTTTGTTCTCTCATATTTCTGCAGTTATGTATCTGGAAGGTTAAAAGGTATTGCTTTTAAAATACCTACCTTTTGGTTCTGTTGCAACCAAGATACATTCCCAATAGCATGTTATAAAACAAACCACTACCCAGAAAGAATGTCTGCAGTTCATTCATTTGTGCTTGTTTGCTTTCTTAGCAAGTAATATCACATTGTAAAAACAATTACTTGTTAATAAAGGCAAAATGGCATTATTATATTACAGTAACTAATTATACATATATTAATATTTATATTATATATTAGGAAACTTACTTACACAAAAGGATGCCAAAATGATTTTGTCAAAGACTGTAGACAGGATCAAGCCATGTTTCAGATACTAGGCAAATTCACGTTTGCCCTTCAGTCACAGAGTCGGGTCTCCTTTTTACTTGAGTAAAAACTTTGGTGCTCAGCCAGCTGCATTTCTAATTGGAACAAAATAATATAGGGGGCAGAAAAAAATATGTAAACACGACTAGTTCCCGTTGCTGAAAAGAATTTGGTAAATCAAGTCCTCAGTCACCTTGTTCTACTATAATTCTTTTTCTTAAATTAAATACTGCCTTGTGTACTTTAGCAATAAGTAACCTGCAATTACTGCCTATGGTAATAACTATCTACTAAAGGTACATGTGAAATGGTTGGTATTACACAAGCATGTTTTGTCTCACTTTCGTAAAATAGCCTGGTATCCCTTCCATATGAGATGTAACAAAAAAATTCAGGAGCTTGTCTGTTGTGAAAACTTTTTACTTGTATTATTTGATATTTTACTGCATAGTTTTTAAAATATAAAATTCAGTTTTTGTTCCCATTCTATCCTGAGTATACTTATTAATAGGCTTCTTAGCACCAGAAAGCAATTAACTTCTGTGCAGAGGAATTTTTTTGCTTATGATCATGGCAATAATGTACAAGAAACCCTACAAGTTTTACAAAATCTTTTATTTTTAAGTAGTCTTTAACCTACCACCAGCACCCTTTCCTGAAATGAAAGGAATGAATGTGAAACTTCACATATATTTTTAACAAAGTCAATATACTGATCATAGCTGTATTGTAGTTGTAGCTTATGTCATATGTTAATTCAGTGCTTCCCAACCTTTTTTACCCCATGGCACAACGGCTGAGCAGGCGGGGGGTAACAAGTGACTGAACGCCACAGATCAGGGTGGCGGGGGTAGTGAGCAACGAAATGCCACACAGTGGTAGGAAGTGGGTGGTGTGGCATTTGAATCACTGGCTAGAGCCATGTTCCACCCCCCCATCTGTCTAGCTGCCTGCAGAAGCAGCAGGCAGGGGGTGTGGCTCCAGCCTAAAATGACACAGCACACCTGGACATGCCTGATGGCACACCAGTGTACCGTAGCACATGGGTTGGGAAATGCCGGGTTAATTTGAGGAGACAAGATACTCTTCATGGCCAAATACATTTTATTTAACTAACCCATCAAGACATGCATGGATGAATACATATGCTGAGGGGGGGAAATAGCTCCCAGGAGTGATTGAGCTAGGAATTGCACTTGCATATTATAATGAATACGAACAGAGACATATGGAGACACTTTCTCTGTACTACATGTAAGACCCAAGTACAACAAAACTGTTGAATAAGATTTTACTTTCAAGTTCCCTTCCTTTTCAGCATGCTTCTTGGACCCCACATGGTATTGATGCAATTAGTAAAGCTTAACACAATTAGATTGGGGATGAGGGGGAAGAGAAAGGTATTTACAGCTGGATCTCAGTAATAAATGGCGATCCTCTTTGACTAGACTCGGGACCAAACAGGTGCCCCCAGCTGTTCTGGGCTGGACATAGATTTTCCATTTCAAGGGCTAAAAGATGTTGCCCAGTCTGTCTGTGAGTTTTGGAAGATACTATCCACTATATTTTAAAATGTTCTTTATATAATGACATAAAGAGAACCTATTTATTTCTGTTCTTGCAGAAATTGATACATTTTTCAAACAGAGAAAAATTAATCTGGCTTTTACAGAAAACGGATCCAAATTTAGTAAACGGTCTTGCAATTTTTGCTTATAAGGCTGAGGTGAATAGATTTAAATATCCTTTATTACTGATATGAGTGATAAATTTTAACATTAGATTTGACTTTATTGTCTCAATTGTGGGTCTTGTATACAGCAATATTATAGATTCATGTCTTGATTTACTACTATATTTATATTAATAATGTTTTTACTTTGGTGGCCTTTATTTTAGTACAACATTTGTAGCTTAGTTAGTTTGTTCAAACTTAGTTATATTATGGTCGTATGTGTGTTATGTAGTTTTCGGGAGCATGGCATTTAGCCAGAATTCTTAATAAATTGAATTGAATTGAAAGTGTAACACACTCCAATCTACCCTTCCCGTGGTCCCTCCTGCAAAAAGATGCAGATGGAAATTAAGCATCCATCTCTTGGGCTGTGTCTTCAGAGCAAAACTGTTACTCATGCTCAAGTTAACTCATGTCAACTTAATATAGCTCAAATAAGAGCAACCATACTGCTAAATAATAATCCAGTTGTACAGAATGACTGCATTAGCAGCATGGTGTGATTGTGTCAGAGGCTGATAGATTGTGGTAATTCAAGCTACAACAAATCCCCTGTGATAGGCCAATCAACTGAAGTTAAAAACACCCCTACATTTTAGTTAACAGTTTTTGTGTATAAACAGGACTTGAGTTAGAGACATCTCTGCATTGAAAATAAGCCCTTAATGACTTCTACTGTGAGCTGAGGGCCTAACCTGGTCTGATTTTTCACTCACTCACAGTGCAATTCAAAATGAATTAAGACCATTTGCTGGTATAAAAACGGTGCGAGTGAGTGGAGAATCAAGGTAATTTTACCCCTTCACCAGCTGTTTATTGAGTAAATACAAATGTTTAACTTGCCACAAAAGAAAATGGTCATTTTCACAGGAGCAATTTTAGTTCCCTGTATCCATGGCTACTTCTTGAGGGGTTTTATACATATATAAACATTAGCATGATATATGTGAAAGGGAAATAGAGTGTAAAATAAACTTGCATATGTGTGGATGCTAGTTTTATATCAGAGCGATGTCTGATGATTAAGACTGGGGAAAAAAATTCAGGTAGCCTCCATATCATGCACTTTTGAAATTTTTCTGTTCTCTAATTCTGAATTGACTGACTCGGATGACTAAGATGCTTGTCGAGGTTAGATTGAATTAAAAATGGTCACCTGATCTAACTTAATTTACCCATGTGCAGACCTTACACTGAGGTCCCTAGTTAGGTCAATCTAAGTGCAAACTGCATAAAAGTTCAGGAAGTTTAGATTGGTCTAAAAATGGCCAACCCAATTCAACTTAACCCTACCTCAGAGGTAGTCTACCTTAGATTGGGTCCAGTGAAACCAATCTAATTAAGCTTCTGTACAGTTCCTAGTGAAGTCCCAGGGCTGGGAAAACCCTGCTGTTGGCTTCAGCCCCAGGGCTGCATTTTTTCTACCTGCCCCCTAGTGCTGGGCTATATTTAGCCCCCTGACACCTCCCCCTCTCCCCCAAACAGATAACACCCCCCCCTGCAGACTAGCCAGCTCCCCCCATGAGCCTGCTAAATCCCCATCCCACAAGCTGCTCATTGTGTTAGTTTTACCAGCATTCGCCAGTGCCAGGAACTAATGGAAGTAAGTTGGGTTGCAGGTAGGAGCAGGTGCGGTCAAAGGAGGGTAGTTTCCCAGGGTGCTTGTTCATCTGGGGGTGGGAGGACAAAAATAGCCCCTGGCCCTGGGTGGGGGGGGGGCGGAGAGAGAGCCCACCAGTCCTGCCAACCACCCCCATGGAAAACCGCCAGGCCCCCTGATCCTCCTGCACCTCCCCCTACCCTGACTTACTTCCATCAGGCTCCCAGGACTGATGAACACTGGTAAAACCAACTCTGGGAGTGGTTTATGGGATTGGGGGCAGTTCATCAGCATTGGTGGGGGATGCTGGAGTGGTCAAGGGGGTGGGATTAGTGAGGTTATCTGATCTTCTCCCCCAACCTCCTCCTCAGGCCTCACCATCCTCCCTATCCTGCCAAACCCTCCTGTACCCCAGCAACCCCCCTGCAGACCCTGCTTGTCCCCCTTATCTCCCAAGGCCCCCCTGCTAGCCCCCCATCCCAACTTACCTTACATTAGATGGCCATTTTTAACTTGATTTAACCTCCCCCTAATCTTCCTAAATATCTATACATACCCTTGATTTAAGCTGTCTCTGGTACTAAAATTTAATTCCCAGAATAAAAATCCCAAACATGGCAAGTTTCAGCCCCAGAGTTAACTTTTACCATCAAGTTTTAAACCTCTGGAATAGGGCTGCTAGTGGGATGAAGCATTTCTTTAACAACCATGACGCTAGTGCTTTTAAAATTATGCTAAGTAATTAATGTACTATAATAAATTTGGCAGAAAGAAAAATAAAGATGAAGATTTAATGTCTAAGGCTCAAGTTAACAAGGTCACTAATTATCTGAAAGGATACAGTGAACACATTAACCCTTTTTCATGTTCCCAAATGAGTCCTTTATATGACCAAATATGTAATATTTTATGCTGCATCTAAAAACTTGACTAGTTTTTGAGACTGGTGCTGTGAAGGATTCAGCAGTTCTTGACATACTAAGTGCACCCTATGATGGTGCACACGAGCACTGCATGCTTGCAGTCTGTACAATTTTGAGTTCTAAGGCAATCATACATACTAGATTGTTCTGTCTTTCAGTATACAGCACTGGATTGCAGTTTGCCAAACCTTCATCTCTACCGCTGACCTGTCTTGTGACCTTGGGCTAATTACATCATCTCTCTGCCTCTCTGATTCCCTTATCTGTTTTGTCTAGTTCATTGTAAGTTCCTTTTCTTACTATGCAGACATTAAAGGTCTGTTTTTAGTGGGAGCTTCTGGGTGTTATAATAATAAATAAATAACAGGAAGAGATGTAAAACACACACATTTATTATGTATGTTAAGGACTTTCATGCAACTGTTCCCATCTGTTAAATGTAACTAAAGCCACTGCAGAAATTGTTCATTGGTTGGATTTATGGCAGATTTTGCTGCTTGCTTCATCCATTTTTGTCTGGAGAAAGCAGTCATAGCTTATCAATGGGAAACACTGCATATGTTAAGCACCTCTTTTTTGTTGCTAAGATAGTGAAAGTGATGTGAAGTAATTACAGTGGTCAGCAGGGTTGAGTTTCAGTTTTTTGTTTCCATGCAATTTTTTTCATTAGTCATAAAAAGAAACTCATTCAAACATGAGTGCTTTCTAGTGAAAGCTGTTAATTGCTGTTTTATCTATTTTACTTTAAAAACAGGGCAACGGTCTATCTTAGATGTTTGTAGGACTTCAATGACTGTAGTAACTGAGTATTTGAATATGTTCAGTGTAATATCTTCATAACACTCTTTTGAAGATGGAGCATTGGGGACTGAGGCAGACTGAAGGGCATATAGAAAAAAAGGACTACAATAGAACGTGTACCTTCTGTAACACTAACATTTATATCTTCAAATATCCACTCAATTACTGCTTACAATAGGAAATGCCACAAGGTTGCAAGCACCTATGCTTCTGTTAATAATGTTCTCCAACTTCAGCCCTGTCTTGACAGTAATGAACAGTTCAGCACCTATTTCACACTAAAGATCTTACTTTCTGTCTTACCTACAGGGCTGGCTCTGCTAGTGCCTACTCCAACAGTGCCTAGCAATCCAGGTTTCACACATACTCTGGACCCCTTTTATCCAACTGTTAAATGCATATGGATAAGCCAGGTTCAATGTCTTCCCTGCCTAAAGGATATGAACCCCACACGTCCCAAAAAGTATGCTGTATGCATTATGCAATGTAGTAACTAGCTCAAGAACCCAAAGAGGACAGCAAAAACAGGAATATAATATCCCAAACCAAAGGTGTTTGGGACTCTTATCTTTTCTTCCTTTGGCAACACTTACACAGTTGTCATGCCAGTCGAGTCTCATTGAGATGACTTGAAGTAGTTTTATATTCTAGATTTTTTTCCCAGCATTCAAAGCAATCTTTAATTAAAAACAAAAAGTTGTCCTTATTTTGAGTTAATAGACCAGCCTTTGAAAAGCCTTACTCTGTATTGAAAATATCCTTATTCTATAACATAGCAACACTTTTTGTGTTCCATCCAAAATATTCCAAAGTATTTAATAGTTTTCATTAATAGTTATGGAATGGAAAGAACTTTGAGATCTAGCTCCACAGAAATACCATGTACATTTTGCTTTCCCTTTGTTTCCAGGTTACATCCAAAGATTGCCTTTATTAAGTGGGCTTTTTTTTTAATAAAGCTACTTCTGTTTTCAGGAGGGTGCCTCTGACTAGCAGTATGACAATCTAAATTTAAACTTGGGCTCAAGAATAGAATACCAGCCTGATGCTTTGTAGCTCATCCAACTCAAAATTGTGTGTATTATGCTGTTTGTGTTATTCTTTAGAAGGTGGGCCATGATGCCTTGAGAATCTTTAAGGGAACAAGTGAACAAAAATTAAGGCATTTTACATGCAAATGTACTGCAGAGATTGGCGGCTGCATAAAGCTGTTTAATATTTAATTCTCAAAGATTTTTTTGATGCTGTTGTTCACTTTCTGCCCTACTGTTGCTTTTTGGGTTTTTGTTACACATTTTATGACAGCAGATCAGTAACACAGCTGCAAAATCTTGTGCAAACCTATTCATTTCTACAAAAGCAGTATTTTTTTTCCCTGGAAGCTGTGGTTTTGGGAAGGTGGTAGGGATGGGGAAGGAGGAGAGGTGGTAAGGGGAGAATGAGTGGTTAAAGTATTGAGCTGGCAAGTGGGAATCCAATATCTAAGCCCCTGTTCTGCCTGATTTGGGAAGATCATGGATGAAAAAGTCTTCTTGGAATTGGACATTGTAAGGACTTGAACCAAGATCATAAAATCATAGACAGGGCTAGAAGGGACTTCTGGAGGCCATTTACTCCTACCCCTGTCTGAGTCAGAATCAACCCTATCCAAACGATCCCATACAAATCCTTATCTAACCTATTACTAAAAATGCACAATCAACTCTGTTACACAAGGCATAGTCCCTGCTTTACCTGTGGTAGGCTAAGATGGACAATACCAGTCAATACCCTGCTGCTTCAAGGGTTATTAAAATATGCTCAGGAGATCCAAGGAAGGGGGCCATGTTCCCTTCTACAGAGGAAAGCAAAACCTGCCACAGTCTGTACCAGTCTGACCATAGGGTAAAATTCCTTCCTGATCCCAAATGTGATGATCAGGCTGGCCATAAGTGGATGGTCAAGAGCTCTGGCCAGGAACCTCTTATTTTTAGTTTAAGCAGGAACACTGGTACAGCCCAATCAAAATCCCCAGTTTTGGCTGTAGCCAATATCCACTGCTTCTAAAGAAGGTGAAAAAACCCTAACACCTGTAGCAAAAGGAGAGGGAAAAATTTCTTCCTGGCCCCAGGAGGCAACCAGGAAAGCCCAGAATCATGGGAATTACCCATAGCATAGCATAGGCATAGCTACTTCCTAAGCAATGCTTATCCAATGTTTATCTTTTAGGTTCAGTTCCCTGCTAGGCAGGCTAGAGACGTAACCAAGAATGCCTTCCCAAATCAAAATGGTCATGATTCACTCTATGACTAAAATATCTACTGTTAGTATGAATAAAAAATGTCACTCAAGACCCCTGACTATGTTTCTTAAACAGTAGCTTTATGAATAAAAATGTCCATTGTTAAAACTACTGCTTTCAGAAAACAGACAAGGGTCTTGAGTATTATTTTAAGTACTGGTAACTTCCCTCATTCTGTGTTTATAGGATATAGAGTTGATCTAACAAAATATAAATTATTCTTGAAAATAGGTGAAACAGCAAAGGTTTCAAAAAGCACCATTACATTTTGACAGAAACAGTGGAAAACTTTTGCTTTCCATGCAATGTGGAATGAAATGTCAAAAGTTGATGCAAAATATGCTTGTCAATCTCTGACCAACTTGACCAGTAAATCTCCTCTATCATTTAAAGTATGTTAAGAGGACAATTAAATCTCATCCCATCCTATTTATCTTGACTATGATAAACATGTTGGGATCTCACAGGTTTTGTTCTTTCTGTCACAAAAAGAGATGCATTTAAATAGTTTTCACTTCATTTGGTTCATAGTCTTAACAGAGGTTTTTTGTTTTTTTCAATCTGTGGCCTTGTCTACATGTGTACTTAATTGTGGAATAAACTAATTAGCTGCAGAGTAAAGTGTCACTTTCTAGATGTGTGATGTTAGGCCATAGTAAACTAATTCATGACAACATAAGACAGTACTGTTAGGGCAATTAATTGTGATTAAATGCACATGTGCAATTTATTCCTGCAGTCAGTGTCTACCTGGTCAGCCCAGCCAGCAGGGGTCCTGCCTGCTGCCTAGCCACAATTCACAATCCTACATTTTATCACCCTTGTGCCCTAGCCAACTCTTCTGTTGCCTGCTGCTGCCAGCTGGAACCCAGAGCTGATCGCTTCCCATTCTGCGCCCCTCTCCCCCCAGCATGTTCCCAGCCCTGGCATAAACTGTCCTACCCCAGCTCATATTGCTGCTATCCCAGGCGCATGCCTAGACACCATGCCCAGACATAGTTTATTCCAGCTCAAACTGCTCCACAGTTTATTGCTTCAAATTAATTGCATGTGTAGTTGCACCCTGTATATTTATTTTTATGAAGTTTTGGAGGAAATTCTTTTTATAGTTATTCTATAACTATAGAATAGTTGGTAAAACAATAAAACATGAGTCTTAATTTACTGAATGTTAGTTTTTCCCTTATTGAGCTGACGTCTTATGAAACAATATCTATTAGAAAATATTTTGATGTTTTATAACTTCCTATTCAAGTTGTCTTGTTTTGTGTGCATGCTTGAATTTGAATTCAATAGTTAATTTATAATTTCATGGCTGCAGTTTTCTCTGTTTATATCTAGTAAGAAAGAATGTGAGTCTGATAATAAAAGAGGTCTGCATGTTCCAAATGGATAGCCAGCCACATGAAAACATTCAGATCAAAAGGAATATTATTTTATTTGGGAGGCACCCTGTGTGCTTAATTCCATTTTAACTTGATACAGTGCACACCTGCTTGCTGATTCAGAATTTACAATGTAATTCCATTACTGCCCACAATTTTTTTTTGCTTTGCTCAGCCACTTATTATACAGCTCATCCATAACTCACTAAAATGTATCACATCCCATTGCAAATTTTCATGTGTCATACTACTTCAATACAGAGTTTTACTCTTTTTAAAATGTGACAAATGCTCTACATGTTTTATCTCCACCCTCAGCTGCCTTATGGTTCCAGCTCCTGGAGTCAGGTGCTAATGTAAATCTTGGGCTTAATTTTAAAATGATGATTTTGTTGTCCTCTGGGTTGCAGCCAAAGACTTAAAAACATAACCATTAAAAGCCCAAAAACCAGCAGGAAAATTTAAAATAACCCAATATGTATTCTGTACAATAACATAAGTCTTACATCATCTGTTTTCTATCTCAGTTGTGTTGATCCAATTAATCTGAATAGTTATGGTTAGTAATAAACAGTATTCATACATGTTTATTTCAATATTTGTGGTATATGTTGTCTTCCTCATAATAAATAGTGGTAATAGTAGATAGAAGCTGATTCCTATGCATGGATCTGAACACTGTGTAAGCAGCTTCTGGGGAGCCATTTTGAGGGTGAAATGATCATTCTGGCTCTTTTTGAAAGGATGTGATTATAATATGTTTATGTTATGGTGCCAAGTAATAGTAGATGTCAAGGATATTGCATGTCACTGACTAAGAAATAGGCGATACGTGTCTGACCATAGTCTTAGATCATGTACCAGCATTATATTTCTATGTGGACAAATTGCCACTCTTTCAGGAGAAATGATGAGTATACAAGTATTTCCTCAGTTTCTTCTGGGGGAAACATACTCCTTCCAGGAAAAAGATATTCCGGGTGTTAAGATCTTGCAAGAAATTTTCTCTTTCAAGTAAGAGTGAACACTTGTATGATCCCTTTCTGATCTGGTCTGGGAGGAGAGTGAAGCAGCAGGGCAGGAGTAGCCTGCCTGGTTGGGGCATGGGCAAGGAGCAACAATGCAAAGCCTCCTACCTCTCTTCAGACTGGGCCTGCACTGGAGAAGTGGGAGGGAGCTTTGCCATGTTGTTCTCTCCACTTGGCTCCCATTGGCTCTCCTTGCTCCCCACCTGCTTATCAGACCAAGGTTCCCAGTTTGAGGTGCAGACAAGGGGACTTTGTCATGCTGCTTACCTCACCTTCCAGACTGGTTTGAGAAGGGAAGAGAGCAGCTACAGCTGCTCAACTTGACGAGTGGGCTGGGGCCTTTGCACCACTGTGTCCTTCCATGACCTGAGAGGAATGGGGCAGTCACTGCTTCCCACACCTTTCCCAGACTGGGATCATCATGGTCTGGTGAAATCATGAAGACCAGGGAAGAAGGGGCAGCTTCAAGCTGAACAATCCCTCTTCCAAAAATTACCACCAGTAGACATAAATACCATAAACACCAATAGAGAGTACTGTGAGAGGGGAGGCAGGAGCCCCCCTCCCACAATATGGCCTGGACCCCTGATCAACATGCCCCAGCACTTACCTTAGGAGCCAGGACGAGTGGCAGCTGGGAGGAGACGCAGATGCGGATGCAGCCACAGGCACAGGCTCGGCAGTTCTGCAGCTACCTGAGACTGCATATTGGTGAGGGCTGAGGACATGGATTCTGAGCAGCGTGGGCTGCTCAAAAGGCAGCTGGGGAATCAGCTGGAGTGGCGCCGGGGAGAAAGGAGCAGAATGCCAGCTGGGAAATGTCAGCCCTGGAGCCAGGAGGCTCCAGCTCAAGCTGCCTGGAGAAGGAGCCAGCTGTCCACTGGAGGACCCTGACCGGTGAGGCAGAAGACAGCCTTGGGGGCCAACAAGGGCAAGGGAGCCCCGGGCAGCAACTAGAAGGGGTGCTGCTGGGGTGCAGCAGGGCTCCGACCAGGAGCTCAGGCACTATGACTGAGGATGGACCCTCAAGCCCGCAGCCATCCTCAGGCAGCCCCAGAGTGGGCAGAGAACAGAGAACCATGAGCCCCTGGAAGTTGGAGAAAGGTGACACCGGCTGGAAGGACCAGGACGACTGCTCCTCAGGTCAGAAGGGCACCAGGGTGGAGACACCAGAAGGACTGGTGGAAAAAGGGCACAGGATGGTCCCCAGTACCGATGTCTACTAGAGGAGAGAGGACATATGAGTTCCCTGAGGGGATAAAGGGGCCCTGAGAGAGAGAGGGAGATGATCTCAAGAGCCCCACTGGCAGGAGCCAGCATTTTCAGTTAAGTTGTGGTTGACCACAGACAGGGCAGGTTCATTTTTTAGAAGAGGGGAAGCCAGCCTGAAGATGAGGGGTGGACCCCTGAGGGTTAATGGCCAGGAAGACCCAGGCCTTTCAAGGCAGGCAGTGTGGGGAAGACCTGCGGGGAGCTGCATCTACCCAGGCTGAGGACGTGGTAAGGGTGTGGTAAAGGGGAGGTTTGGAGCCCCACAAAGACACTCCAGGGTCGAGACCCCATCAGGCCACTGACAGGGAACTGCATCCCCAACAATAACACCGAAGACATGGCAAGAGAGAAAGCTATAGCTATATACTATATATATATTTTCTCAGAAATTTCCACTTGCAAGAAGGAGCACCTGTTTGTGGCTTTAGGGTATGTCTATACTGCAAATTCTAGTGTACTATACTTAGATAGATAGTAAGTTAGTTCTAAAGTTAGGTACAAGTTATTCTGTTTTAAAATTAGTTCAGTGTCTCCATGCTGCATACACTGCAGTTGGCAGTAGGGGTGGGCAAAGGGGTGTCGTAGGGGATGTAGTCTTTCTGGACTTCAGCAAGGCCTTTGACACTGTCTCCCACCCCATCCTCATTAAAAAACTAGGCCACTGTGGCATTGATGCCTACACAGTCAGATGGATTGCAAATTGGCTGAAGGGTTGTACTCAGAGGGTGGTGGTGGAC
>NW_005841830.1:1209351-1230741 GCF_000455745.1 Alligator sinensis
ATTCGACCTGGGGGGAAGTGGGCAGCGGAGTCCCCCAGGGCTCGGTCCTTGGGCCTGCACTGTTCAATTTCTTTATCAGCAATTTGGACGACGAGGTGAAAAGCAACCTGTTCAAATTTTCTGATGATACCAAAATTTGGGGTGAGGTGGGCACGCTAGTAGGGAGGAAAAGACTGCAAAAAGACCTGGATAGGTTACAAGGGTGGACTAACAAAAACAGGATGTGTTTCAATACTGACAAGTGCAGGGTGCTGCACTTGGGCAGTAGTAACCAGCAGCACACTTATAAGATTGGAAACTCCCTTTTTGAGAGCACGGAGGTAGAAAAGGATCTTGGAGTTATCATTGACTCCAAGATGAACATGGGCCGACAATGCAAGGTCACGGTCGGCAGGGCTAACCTAACCTTATTATGTATCCACAGGTGCATCTCAAGTAGGTCCAAGGAGGTGATCCTCCCCCTCTATGCAACACTGGTCAGGCCGCAGCTGGAATACTGTGTCCAGTTCTCGGCACCCCACTTCAAGAGGGATGTGGACAACATTGAGAGGGTCCAGAGGAGGGCCACCCACATGATCCAGGGACAGCAGGGCAGACCCTACAATGAGAGGCTATGGGACCTGAACCTGTTCAGCCTTCACAAGAGAAGGCTGAGGGGGGACCTGGTGACCGTCTATAAACTCACTAAGGGGGACCAGAAGGGTTTGAGGGAGACTTTGTTTCCCCTAGCACCCCCCGGGATAACAAGGAATAACGGCCACAAGTTGTTGGAGAGTAGGTTCAGATTAGACATCCGTAAGAACTACTTCACAGATAGGGCAGCTAGGATCTGGAACCGACTTCCAAGGGAAGAGGTGCTGGCTCCTACCCTGGGGATCTTTAAGAAGCGGCTCAATGCCTACCTGGCTGGGGTCATTTGAGCCCAGTTTTCCTCCTGCTCAGGCAGGGAGTCGGACTTGAAGATCTACAAGGTCCCTTCTGACCCTACTTCTATGATTCTATGAAAGCGGACCCTATTCAATTTGGATTCAGCCCAAATTGGGGACAGTGATTTGATTAGTTGATTTGGATCACTGTCCCTGATTCAATTCAGCCAAATTTGATTCTGAAGATTCGATGCTGATTCAGAGAATCAGATATTCAGACAGACAGAACTTTAAAAGTTTTTTTCTACATACCTCAAGGTACCAGTGCAGCTTGTGAATGTTGTGATTCTGGCACAGATGGAGAGTCCCACAGGAGTGCGGGGGAAGAGGGCTCCACATGCTCGGTGGCAAAGCTGGAAGAGGACCAGAAGTACTTCCAGTCAACTTCCGGGTTCACCAGGGAGCGTGCTTGGGGGGTCCCCCTGGCTCAGTGATCAGCCCCAGGGGTCCCCAGGTGCCCCCCTAGACCCAGAAGGTACTAGTTATCGGGCAGGGGGATGCTGGGGGGGGGGGCAGCACACTCCCCAGTGGACCCAGAAGTGGACCAGAAGTGCTTTTGGTCCACTTCTGGGTCTGCTGCGAAGTGTGCTGGAGAGCCCCTGTGCTCCTGTGGGATGCTTCATGCACCCCAGCATCACAGCAGTCACGATCTGCCTGCTACCTAGAAAAAAGATTTAAAGCTGTGGCTATGTCCAAATTGCTGAATCTTTCCAAATCTCTCTGAACCAATTCAGAGGGTTCCGCTTTAATTTGGAGAGATTAAAGGGTCCTCTGATTCAATTCAGATTTGGAGATTTGGCCACCGAATTGGGCTGAATCAAATCAGGGACCGAAGCTTCGCACAGCCCTGGTTGGCAGCATAGACATATTGTAATATAACTTGCCTGTTACCCTATGTGTATAAGTCAGTCCTTGAATAGAGGCAGAATGACACACAGGAAGTTTCTTTCCTCCAGGGATCTCAGTTCAAACACTAGTTGTCCAGTTGAAGCCAAGTATGACTGCTTCCTTAAACTCTCCCAAAAAGAAACTGCATCAGAAAACTAAGAGCAATATTACATTTCTTCACCCTGTACAGTGCTATGAAAACTCTAGTTGGTGAATCCCCTTCACCTCGAACATTAAAAAAGAGGTTGCGGGGATCGGGAGAGCATGGGGCAGTGAGCCTACAGGTTTAAAACAAAAACAGACCCAGACGCACAAGTTTTCCAGAGTTCAGAGCAACAGGATAGAAAAGAAAAAGGAAAAAAAAATGAAAATGACTAGCAGGAAACTTTATTACAGTGAGACCTTGTATGCTTTGAAGGGGTTAGAGGCCTCATTTCTCAGAAGCAACATCTAAAACTAAACGATTGTAAATAGAGTGTAAGCCAATGTTTTTCAGAGAAATAGACTGTATGACTTAGGCCTTTTTCCATCTCAGCCCCTAAGACTTTTTATTAAATTTATAGGTGATGTATAAGTCTAGTTAAAAGAAAAATACTCAGCTACGTTTGAATTACAAAAGTTAAACTTCTGAAACAAAAGTTTACCTTCAAAATAAAAATAAATGTTTTAACCTGGAAAAAAATTGGCTCAATATAATTTTTAATATATATGTAAAATTGTAAAATTGCTCTTGGCTCTAGAACCAGATGATGAAAAGATTAAGCCTGTGGCAGTTTTCGGAGGTCAAGTTATAAAATACTTGAAAACAGAAGGTCAGATGCAGATTTGTTACACCAGTGTAAAGCTGGAGGATCGTGTTTCTAGGCAGTTACTCAGGATTTAACTTAGTGCCTGATGCTGGAATTTGTCCCAAAGCTTTGCAACGATAGCGGTGGAATTAAATATGTGCGGTCAAGAAAAACCTTTCCCTAAGTTTAATCTTTCAGTTTAATGGTTGGACCTAGGCTGATTGCAAAACTCACTACATTTTTATTTAAAAAGTGTGTATGTGTCCATGCATGCACATGCAAAATGTTTATATCTGATAGCTATATTATAATTACAAGATTTGCAGGTTTACTGTGGACAGTAAGAAAGTGACATGACACTCAGCAATTGGATAGAATGAAGGAGTAAACCTTGCCAGCTTTATTTTCAATTCAGATTTAGTTATGAAGGATTCTTTATGGTTTACCTTGATTAAAAATTCGTGAAGAATGCCTGATGTTATATTAACATTGATGAAGAGCATCCGAGTTTCATTTTGCATGCAGTTGCCATGGCAATGGTACTATAGAGTGACCCAAATTAATTTTCTACCAGCCAAACTTAGTGCCCTGTCAGTTTTTCTTTATACTATGGATAAGCAGGCTAGAATGTATTTATGTTTTAAAAATAATCTTGCATTATTATTTCTTTCCTCTGGATAGTAATGAATGAGCTGTTCTAATCAAACATGATGTGCCTCCCCAATTTTTTAAATCAAATGTATGCTATTTAAATCTCACTGTTTATACATAGGGAAGCATATACATGAATAATTAGTAATTAAATAAAAGGAAGTCTCATGCTTACAGAATCTCATTGTTAAATACAGTAGGCAACAGAACGGTCAGATGAACTTCTGACAATTCTACAGTTTCAACTTAATGTATTTCTACATTTCTGTTCATGCACTTTATTGTACTTGAGCTGAGTAAGGCCACGGGAGCCTTACCAGATTCCATAGAGTTAGAGAAATCATCACAGACCATGAATAAAATGTATTATGAATGCCACTGGGGGAAAAACATTTGTCTGGTAAGAAACCAAGGTTAATTAAATAGAATCAGAATTTTAGTGCCTCATTTCACAAGGAGAGCCAACTTGTACAACGTGTTCTTTTATGGCCTCTATACCTGAGTACCTCTGTAAATTTGTTTTTATTCCCATGATCTCCTTGAGGGATATGGAAGAATGACCATTCCCGTTTTAGAGACTACAAATTGAGGTTCCCACAGAAAGGGTTGTCCAGGGAGATGCAGGAAGTCTGTGACACACCAGTAACCTTGAACTCAGCATTCTAAATCCCATTCTAGTGCCTTAACTACTGGACCATCCTTCATTTCTGCAACACTGGATGCATCACTCACATACTTAAAAAGCCACTGAGATAAAATGCATAAGGGAAGACCCTTACAGTTATTCATCTACTAAATGGTATTTGTGCAAAAGGGATAACCATGTTCATAATCACTTCCATGGATATGGTTTTACAGGCAGGAACTATTGCATGTTTTAAAATACATTTTCTCAGCCAATAGGAAGAACCTGTTTTATGTGATAATACCCACAAGTCTTGATCTGAAAATGTACTTAGTGCAAAAGGCATTTATGGGAAGATGGATTTGTACTTTAATTTCAGACAGAGTTCTTTCAAAATTATCAGAGAGAGTTGAAATGACATCAGTTTCTTTTAAGCCACTGTTCTTTTATCCAAATTATAATGTACATACGTTACACGATTTTAAATTACCTTGCATTTTTCTTCCATAGAAAGCTGTTTTGTCAAAGTTAAACCGATGGGTTTTTTTTTTTAAATCCAGATCCTTGAAGGACCCATTCTAATCTCAGAATCAGTGATATACTGAATGCAGCGCATTAAAATTACTTAGTTATGCTCCAAATTCAAGGTTTGATTTCAAGCCTACAAAGTGAATGAGGAGACTTCTGTTGATTTCAGTAGGTTTTGGATTAAGTCATTGTACTGTTGTAGCTGAGATGAGAATTATCTGTATTATGGACCTAGCCAAAATTTATTTTTATAAAATAAAAATATGTCTGATTATTCAAGCAAGCAATAAAACAGAATATCTATGACTTAAAGTTGTATTCCTAATATATAACTAATTGAACTAAAATATTTTCTTTTTAAATTGGGGGGGGGGGGGGGGGGTTTCAAGATCTTGTATACCATTGTTCATAGCTGTGTTATGAATAGCTGGCAAATAGGTTTATGCTAGAACACCCAAAAAGCATGAGCCATTGGAGTAGCAACAGAAAAAATGCTATGATTCTTGTTAAATGACACTTGGCAATATATCTACAATTACTGGAAATATATTGTCTTGCTTTTTCAGTCATTGGAGCTGGCTGAGATGGCTAAAATTAGATGTTCAGAATGGAATAATGCAGTTAAAGTAAAGCTGGGACAATGTTCATGCTGATCGTCTTCAGATTAGTGTGTGGAATACGTGAATTGTAGAAATGGAAAAATAAAATATTTGTTGATGAACAATAGATTATAATTGCACACTTTCACATTAACCTAACTTCCTTGCCAGTTATATATTTGGGCTTTTTGACCTTTTCTGCCCAGCGGAATTTAAGAGATTATTTTGCTGAAAGAGAGAGTTAGAGAGAGAGAGGCAGCACACGCAGAAAAAGAACTCAGTATTTCTACTAGGACATGTATCTTGCCTATCACTATGATGTGGAAAGTAGACGTGAGGATTTAAATGGGCATGACATATACCACACTTTCAAGAGAAGTCATTAGCAACCAGAAGTGTAGTGTAACTGAATCCTTTGGCTTACAGTGTAGTAACATACTTCATATTTCAGAAACCTGTTTCAAGGAAGTCTAATAACACACTGTTAACTGTGAAATGTTAATCATAACTATGGAATCCAGATTACTTATAGGAAATGAAGAGCTTTCATATATGAGCTTTTAAAAAAAAAACTCCACAACACTGAAGTAAAGTATCTTTTATTGAGCCTCGTAATAGTTTATACAAATGCTTTCTAACGTGGTATAGAAGCTTTTACATTTGTAAGTTCATTGTCCAGAATTGAAATGTCTTGAAGCTTCCTCATTTTGATCAGGGTGTAAACTACTGCAGCTACATGTGGCTGTAAATGAAATTTCTTAGTTCTAAAATCAATTTACAGTCGACACATATTGCTCAATGTTAGTAGAGGCAGTTATCAGGGACAGCAAGTATAAAACAGGTCAGAGAACAAGATCTATGCAGTTTCCAAGAGTGTAAACTGAAATGGCCATGAGGGGCAAGTATAAACTAAAAATCTGTCTATTGTGTACTTCTTGTCTGTAATTAGTGCAAAGGGGGATAGCTATCTGTTCTACAGTGTCTTCAATTGAGGGAGTAATGGAATATGGTTGCCTGAAATATTTGGTGACTGGACAGTACCCAGTTTAAGTTAAATCAAAGTCCCCCAGCATCCCAGCATGTTTTTCAGCCCTGGGCTGGGCTGTCTGCTCCAGAGAGCAGGCCTGGCCCTGCCTCTGTCTTACCTAGCCAGAGGTCCAGCTGGCTGAGAAGGAGATGGAGACTGCAGGCACAGCAGCATCTGCCTGGCTTCCTTCTTCCCCTCACTCACTGCTCAGACAGGGATCCTCCCACTCCTACAGCAGGGACCCCAGCAGCATGGAGCCCAGCTGGAATCTGGCCACACCACGCCCATGTTAGCTAATGCTGAGTGGTGTCTGTGTGTGTCTCCAATTTTACTGGGACAAAGGCAGACAGGACAATGTCTGGTTAGGGCTTTTTGGAGCTAATCAACCGTAATGTCCCTCCCTTCTTCTTTACAAATGCCTTGGAAAAAGCTGTTTAAGAAGAGCTTGAACTAATGAGAGAGGCTTTGTTTTCCTGACGGTCTGTTAAGTTTTGTGTTCTGATAAGTTCCCTGCTGGCTTGTTTGCTTCAAAGCCTGCAATCTGGCAGTATTCAAGAGGGGACAGAGAGAGGTGTGAGAAATGACCTGGTTTGCAATGCATGGGACCTGTGAGTGCCCATCAGTTTGCTGAAGACAGTATAAAGAAGCAGAGAGAGGGAGATTGAAAAGCTCAGTATCATCAACAGATGCATGAAGTCCACACAAACAGTCCTCCCTCTCCCCACCTTCCTTTGCCTCAGAGTGCTAGCTGGGGCCAGGCTGGGATCTGGCAACAATCCCTGCCCCTTGAGCAGTGATTGAGAAAAAGCCTGGCAAGGGCTGCTCCCCTCTCCCCCTTCAGGCACACCCCAGCTGGGGACTGTGCAGGCCAGGGTGGGGATTTAAATCCCTCCCTAATCATAGCATCCTGCCAAGGCCTGGCCACATTTCCCCCTCAGCTCAGCACTGTTGAAGGGAAGGGAGTTTGCTCTAGCACCCCCCCACCCAGCTTCTACCCTGAGCCACTGCAGGCATGTGCCTGCATTTCCTGATTCAAAAATGAATATCTATCCACTTGTAAATTGGTTCAATCTCTGCAGGTTAGACTAATATGCAAAGATTGAATCAATTCAGGCTCAGTCTTGTTGAATGCCTGTCCCTAGCCCATAACATTAGGCCTAGGGACAGAAATTACATATAAACTGGTATACGTGATCAGAAACTGGGTCAAATTTGTAACACAACAGAAGTTCAGTGCACATAAACATTTTCAAAATGGCCAACACTCATTTAAGATAAACCTGGGTGGATGCAGTATCAAACTTAACTGATTTAAGTTAAATCAGCTTATTGAATTTCTGTCCCAAATCTCCTCCAGATTCAAGTTGAATTCACAGTCCCCCAGCATCCCAGAATGTCTTGTACTTTCCCTTTAAACCCCCGCCAAGCTGGCTGCTCCCGCTCAGCAGGGAGGTGTACTCTAACCTCCCTGCTCCTGCCTCCTGGCTTTGGCCACTGTAGGCATGTGGCTGCATTTCCAAAATAAAAATTAATGTCTGTTCAGCTGCTTATCAGTTCAATCTATGCAGCTTAGGCTAACCTGCAAAGGTTGAATTGATTCAGCCTCAGGTTTCTGAATCTGTATTTAGCCTAGAGGTCGATTCCAGTTTCATTCCTGAGTTTCTATATTTTACTGTAATGTTGGCCTTACCAGGATGTTCACACTCAATTGTTGTCCCGTTTTTGTGATAAAGCTTGCAAAGAAGTAAAAGAACACGTGATAGCTGAGCTGGTAAGCAGTGAGACTGAAAGGTTGCTGAGTCAAATTTTAATACAGATGCTGAGTAATTTGAAGGCATAGTATAGGACACTAGAGCCTGCCCTGGCACATGTGTATCCTGGCACATTTTGTAGCCAAATGAGATTATGTAGATCCTTTTTCCTTTCCATAGGTGCAGCCTGTTTAATCCTTGCTCTGGGAGTGGTTGAAGATACCTTTGGGGCAGAGATTGTGCTGTTGTTTCCTTTCAGGGGATTTATTTATGCTAAAGTTGCTGAGAAAGAGCCTTATTTTTTCAGTAGACCTTCCACGTAGCTGAGAAATGGAGCACTGTTTTTCCTTTAAATTTTATTTAAAAACAGCCCTTCTCAAGAGGGGGAAAATGTGATCTGTGCTGCTTGACTGAATAAACAGATGTGCTGAAGGAAGCTCACAAGGAATCTAACTCCTCCCAAATGTCTTTATCTGAAGTAGCTATCTGCCTAAGTGGAACGTTTTTGCCTTCATTGTAATATTGTTCTCAAATGGCATTAACTAAGGTCATGGAAGGATATTTACCAAACTGAATGTCTGTTCTGCCTTTTATGCATAGCAAGACATTATTTACACAGAGGCTTAGAATTATTATATCATCTTTGTTCACAAAAACTGTATCATTTGAGGTTCCCAAAAAGCAACACGATTCTCAGCTTTATTTCCCAAGTTTATTCACAAGTGCAGAGAGGTTTCTACGAAAAAAGAAGCACTAGTCCTTTCACAATGAAAGTCTTTCCACCAATTTGTCCTCCAAAGTATCACACTTTCCTTTTTAAAAAAACAAAACAAAACACCCTATTTGCTAACCTGATAGCTAAATAGATTTATTAAATCCAAACTTAAATGATTAATTCTCATGTTATAGCAAGCCAAGTAAAATTGTTTCATAGAGAATTCAGTAATGTAAGTGTGAAAACTCAACAGTCAGGGTTCTGTATTGATGCTTCAGTTTCCCACTGTTTTTTAGTTTTTAAATGCATATTTGAATGACTAATAGTTTTAAAGTACCATATGCAGACTGTTTTCAAATCACTGGAAAATGCAGTATAACTGATCTCTTCTGAGTCCCTGTTAAGGAGAGAATGGCAGAAAGCTTACATGGATTTTCAACTGATACTCACGTTATTGTACTCATGTTCAGGCATGTAAACCTGGTCAAGCAGTCTAGCCACATGAAAAGCAGTACTATTCAAAGCAGTTCTGAATTAAAGTGTGTAATGTTGATTTTTAAAAGAATAAAAATACAGAATCTTCTGAAGTTTGTGAAATTCCTCAAGCAAATATCATTTCAGGATGATTTTTATCTTCTAGTTGAGTTATTAGCTACTATATGCTAGCCTCAGAATGCTGCATAAGGTTAAATCTACCTTGAGGGGAAAAGGACATGAAAACTAATAACAGGCATCAGTATATTAATTGCTAACACGCTGTATATGTGAGTGTACATTGTAATACATGCAAAAGTATTTAATAGCTGATTAATATGATCTTACAGTGGGTGAGATGAAGGGGCAAACAGCAACAAAACCGACATGCTACCAATGGAGTAAGTTACTGCTGTCATGATAGAAGGGTAGGAGGAGGATAGAAGGGTGAAGGAGCTAACCTCAATGGCCCAATTCTTATTTTTTACTTTGTGAGAGTCCTTTATTGCCAGTAAGTCCCTGACCCAGAGAGAGACAGGGCGTGGAAGAAGGGATGATGGTAGTGGTAACCTTGGAAACCAAAGCATAGAGAGATCAAATGACTTTCCTAGCCTCACACAGGAAGTCTGTGAAAGAGCTTGGAACTGCCTACAGCTTTGTAATCCCCATGCATTTACCACAAGACTATCCTTCACTCAGATGTATAAGAACCCTAAAAACTTTTTAAAACACTGTCCTTGCCATCTAGCTGCACATGGAAGTTAAAAGTACATAACTGGGTTTCATAGTTATGCTTTGCATGAAGTGATGGCCCACAGTGTAAGCTATTAAGGCAACTTCAGGTTGGTTTTTTTTCATATAATGGCCTGTTATTGATTGATTTCCAAAGAATTTGTCTACAAAAGAGAACTGAATTTGTGTTTAATGTTATTGAAAGGGAGTACTTTGGCCATTTGTAATTGTTACATATGCACACCAGTGCAATAAATGTCACAGCAATATTGATCCCTGGTATAACTCTGATTTCTATGAATGTCTAAGTAGTCTTAATATTTCACAGATAGTTTCAACAAGCACATTTCTGCCTGGGGGTTGCTTTCAAATGGTTCATTCTGACTGTTAGTTTAGCAGGCTCACCACATAAATATCAGTCACATGTTGTTCAGTCTCTTCCCTGACTGGATGACTGAAATATAAATACAGTACATACTGAACTAACTGTATGAATGTCTGGAGAAGCAAACATTCTGTTACTGGGGCAGAAGGCAAGGCAAGCAGGACTGCTCATGGCAATAGCCTGGAGCAGTCCTGCTTTAACAGAAGGTAAAGAGGGCAGGTCCTCCAATCCAAGGTTAATATTTGTGCAGATTGTAATTTATTGGACACAGCAGTATTCCAGGAAGATCTACAGCAGAACTAGATCAGGAATACATTTGACCCTCCATGTGTCTCTGTAAAGAAAAGCAACATTCCTTGTCTTTAGAAAACTATTACTACTGTGTGAGCAGTTGCCAAGCACAAAAACGGATATTCAGTTTGCCTGCACAGTCTTAGCCACACTGATATTTAACTCATTGGGTTGTATAGCACCTTTGCAACACAGTGGGTGCATCTGCCCAAGATGTTTTACTGTGCATTAGACTAATCTACACATGCACAGAATTACTGCACAGTAGATTAGTCTAATGCACTGTTTTATAGTACCTGTGTATACAGGTACTAGAAATCAGCGCGTTAAACTAATGCACTGAGACACACATGTAGACACTGACTGTGAGCAAATTGTTCCCATTCAGCCTGGGCAGCAGGTAGCTGAAGGGGGTAGGAAGAGCTGCTCTGACTTGGTGGACAGCTGCCTCAGACCTGTGGAAATTGGGACAGGTCCCAATCTCCACAGAGCAGGGAGGCAGCTTCCTGGCAGCCAGAACAGCTCTCCCCTGCGCCAGAGAGACCAGCAATAGCCCCCATGACCCCTGGGAGCCCAGGGCTGCCACCCAGGGGAGCCTAGAGCTCCCTCTGGCTACTTCAGGGGGACAGAGCAGGGCAGGAGCAGCTGTAGTTTGAATTGCTCCTATCCAGAGCAAATTTGCTCCCAACAGGCACATGTTCAGATGTGTGTGGGCTCAGTTTAATGTGCCTGAATTTTATGTGCAGGTGCATCAATTGAAAATGTAGACATGCCCAGTGAGTAGGAAGGGCTTTGCATACAAGAGAACTGCATTCTCTTCTCAGAACTTTCAACAGAGGCTGGCATTGTGTTGTTTCAGGCTAAATGACTGTATCATGTCACATGACACAGTGAGTGACATTCTCTACCAAAATAATGAAATAGAAGTTTAGCATCAAAGATAGGAAGTGTGCTTATTTTCCACCAAATATTCATTAGTTGATGAAGTGTTTTTCTAGCTAAAATGTAAAGTCAAACCAACTCGTGAACTGATGGTAATGAATTAGACAGTTTTCAGTTTTTAAGCTATGTTTATAGTGCTGTCTAGATGTAAGTAAAGCATATATTTATTTCCTATTGTTGCAGACAGACTAATGTAATGGGAGAGTTTCAAATTATTAACCTTATTCTGTTTTGCTATACAGCATATTATATGTGTAGATAATACTTTTAAGTCAGGATCATGAATAACTAGTAGTAGATGTTACACCAAGGCACAGGAAAATGGTCCCTGTCTCCAAAAACAAAGCAGAAGTGAGGAGCTAGAGGCTGAGACAGAAAGGAGACTAAGACGGGAAGAAAAGCGTGAGCTGATAAAGAAAAAATAGGTTGTGATGTCAAAGAAAGTAAGTGGAGCAAGTCCATAGTGAATTTTGAAGGCAAAGAGAAAGATTTAAAATTATATCATTATGGCCACCATTCTAAATAACAAACCTATAGTGTAACTGAGGCTGGAGTGGGTGGGGGGGAGGGATAGAGGAGAGGAAGTGGAGGCAGCTGGGACAGTAGACCTAGTCACCACCCTTGTGGGAGGAAGGGCACAAAAATAGTTGAAACACCAGCACAGTGCCCTGGGAGTCGTGCAGCTGACTCAGGTGCAGAACCTCTGTAACCAGCTGCAAACTTGCCAGATATTTAAGAACAGCTCTCAGTAAATAATCTCACAATACAACCGGATAATACCATCAAGTAGGGAATAAAAAAAGGGTTTCTGTATAAGGAAAAGGGATATTTTTGTTTACCTTTTTGTATAAAGAAAAAGCTATGACTTAAAGATATGTGGTACTTCAGTACATTTCCATGTCATAGTACTGGTACATCCTTTAAATTGAACTGCTTTACAGCAAGAACCAATTGAGAAATCTTATGTTCTAAATGTAATCTGTCATTGATGCCTACCAATGATAAATCTAAAGGCAGAAAGTGAAATGTATGACAAAATCCTCGGGTAACCTCTCGTATAAAAGATTATATACCCCTTAGCCAGAACCTAAAGGTGAATATACAGAACAGAAAAAAGCTGACCTCAAAAAAACATGCTTTGCTCCATTAAGCACACTGTGTCCCTTTGCAAAGAAAATACTTGACATGATTTCCAAAAATCCACTTTCATAGTATGCCTGCCAAAAGCTCAAGCACAATTGAATTCAAATAGTTTAAACCATGTTGGATAATGACACAATGTATAATAGCCCAAATTAAAGAGCGCAAGTACAGGGAGATGTAAATTAATACACTGTAGTATTCATTTCGATCCTATGACCCCAGCTGACTTCCTGCCCTTTGGGCGGGGGGCTGGACTCGATGGTCTTCCGAGGTCCCTTCCAGCCCTGATGTCTATGAAATCTATGAAATTTAACGTTCTATAGGAAATGCAAACCTTTTCTGTGTGTGAGCATAAAGGGCTACTATGTAGAAATTATTCCCATTTTACTACTACAGTGAGCGTGTGTATTAAACAACAGCAGCTGAAGACAGTAGTGTGACATTTGTGCTACCTGGTGTTGCCATATGTTCTGAATAGAAATGAAAATAGTTCATAAAACATAAATAGTGCATAAGAAATGTTCTAAAAACAAGAATCACTACTTGAATGTTGTAATATTTGCTGTTTCCTCAATGAGAACATTTTGAATATTTTGCTATTCTTTTTTTATTTTGTGTGTGTTTTAGTTTTCAAATAAAGATTTAATAGCATTTAGATACTAAAAATGACCACAAGTTCAACCTGACTAGTTCATAGTAGAAGAGGAATCTTTTTATCAAGGTCTCTGATAAGGGGATCAGAAGGCAGGGTAGATGTGCAACTTTATAGACTAACAAATAAGATTTATCTGTATATCAATGTACCTTGTATGTAGGGATCAATTTATTATATTTATTAAACCCTATATACAAGGTTCTCAAACTGATAAGGTTGTAGACAAGCAGAACCTAGAGCTCAAGAATACATTAAGCTTAAATACATAAAAGGAATGGGAATGTCAAAGAGAAGGGGGTTGGAGGTGCAAGGCAGGAAGTATTGGGTAAGTGCACTGGTGGAGTGAAGCTAAGGAGAAAAGAATGTAAGGAAAGGAAATGAGAGATTTGGGGTGGAGCCCTGCATGGAACTGTTTTTAACAGTACTCCCAACCTGCTTTGTAGAAACCCTTCCTGCTTTCTCCAGTTCTTCACATCCCCTTTTTTTTAATGTTCTATCTTACTCCTGTCCACAGCAACAAACTCCTACTTTACCTTGCTCAACGGACAGACGTCTTAAATAAATAAACTGTTTTCTATTAAGCTGACTCGTCCTGTTCTGTAGGGAGAGGTTCTAGATGGGTACTGGTCTCTACAAAATGTACATTGGTGTCCCTTACTTAACCATTAACTATGGTGGAAGGGAAACAGTAATCATGTATAATTTGGGGTGTGAGCAAGGCATTAAGCAAGTAAGTATCGCACAATGAGTCTGATTTGAGTATAAGTCAAACATAAGGAAGTACTGGGGACAAAATAATTAGCTGAAGTCCATGGCTGTTACAGATGATGGAACTTCAGTGGGTTTAAAGTTCATGCTTTTGAAAGTCCTATGTGAAATATACAATCTACACCAGCTCTGTCATGCAACTACCTTCCTATGAAAGGAGGCATGTACATTTATTTTGTAACAATAGTTATTACAGTATTACAAATGAATGTGAAAAGGGTTTCACTTCCCATTCTGACAAGACAGAAGTCAGTGAATACTGTGATGCGCAATAGCTAGACTAGTGGTACACATACAGAGGAATTATGTAGGATGGCATTTAATCCCAAAGTGCATTTAGCAATTTAGAAAATTTAAATTCCAACTTCATAAGTATTAGCCAATACTCGGAGTTTTAGCAATGTTACTATATTCTTGAATCAACACTGGGAAATGCCAATCTTTTCCTATCTAGAAACTCAGAACCCTTTTGTAAATCTCAAATCTTAAAGAATTAATCTTCTGGTAGCACCCTCCTGGTTTATTTTTTTTTATGTTTACCATCCTTTCCTTGACACCCTTTTGGGTGTTTGTTTTTTGCAATGCTTACATCGTGTATTGCCAGAAGGTCTAAGTAAGCAAATTGCTGATGTTAGGACATGAATGATATAGCACAGTGTGACAAAAAAAATATCCTTGAAAGTTCTCTCCTTTTATTTGTTAGCTTGGAGCATTCCTTATTGATTAAAAAAAAAAAAGAGCACTAAAAATCTTATTTTTTTGTTCAATGTTCTATTTTTGTCCATGCCCATATTGTGAAGTCTAGTTATCTGAGAGTGTTCGCATTGGTTTCCATCTCTAATCCTGTTTGTAGGGGAAAACTAGAAGTATCAGTCTCTTCTACTGCTGAGTAAAGAAAATATTTACTGTGGTTTTTGAAAAGTGTTACATAGTGCTGAAAGAAAGAAAATGGCAATCAGATTTTTGGGTTTTCATTGCTGTCTGTGGTATGAACTTGAGCAAATGGCTTAAGGCTTGCTTGCTGCTCAGATAATACAGAGATAGACGCTTCCTAAATATTTTTACATTGCTATTAAACCTTATGTTGACTCCATTTATCTGTGTGTGTTATGGGCATTCTGAGATCCTTTCAAGGAGTGTTGTGAGGCTTAATTAAAGATTTCTAAATTTTGACATTCTGTATTGAAAGGCACTATATATATTATGAAATTATATTGTATTGTTATGGGTGATATCAAAATGATATATAACAACCTACAAAGCAATATAACCCAGATCCCTAGCTAATATATAGATATATTGCCTACATCAAACACCAGTTTTTCAGAAATTTGAGCTCCACAATCCCCTATACTGAATATAAAAGTAAGAATAACAAAGATGATGATCTCGCATAATTCATGTTCCTTCTGCTTCAAGCTTTTCCTTTTCTGCATTCCTTCTTCAACTGTTCTTTACACACGTAAACAAGGATGCAAGTTTACTGGCCTGTGGCTATTCTTTGGCCAGTGCTCTGCTATGCTTTGCTTATGGCAACAACTGTTTTAAAGAGAGACTCTTCTCACCTCTTTCAGAGTCATAATCAACAAAGGAGGACTGTATTCATTTCCTACCCAGAATCTTTTCTCTCTTCTTCTTAGCCCCCTTATTTTTCACCTTGTATTTTGTTCCTCTCACCCTCTCAATGGTTCTCAGCAAAAGGTAGCATGACTGTGTGAGGGCACTTCCATGGGAATAGTGATCTGGCTCCCAACATTGTTTATGTAATTTTTACTCTATGACTCTAATGCAAAGTGGAGCAGGAAACAGAACCCAGAACTTCATCCTCCCAGAAGAATTTTCTCATTACTGAGATACAAAGTTGCTCGTTGGCTAGTCTAATGAATCTTGCATCTCTTTTTGCACAGTGGCTCAGCTTCAAAAGGAGATAGGAAGTAGTTCCTGGCCAGGTAGTGAGAACAGTCTCCTGGGAAGTGGTAGTTTGAATTCCCTTCTAGTGATGATTACTTTGAATTCAAGTCTACCACTCCCTGGGTGAGTGTTGTACATGGTAGAATGATACAGGTTATAAGGTGGCAGAAGCACTTATGATCAGGAAACAATTATAGCTTGTGATACCCAGTCTCACGTTGGTACCCAAATCTGGGGGAGATTTAGGATTTGAGACACCCCTCTCTTCATTGTTTCCCACTGGCTAGGCTAGGACTCCTCCCGCAGTGTCTTGGCTTTTGTATAATGTAGACATAAGAATTCTATGCCTGGAACCAAGTGCTTAAAAATTAGGCATGTTAATGCTCATTAGGGGTGTGCAAAATGGGCTGTATTCAATTTGGATTCGGATTCGGCCCATATCGGGGACAGTGAGTCAATTTGTTGATTCGGATCACTATCCCAATTCGATTTGGCCGAATCCAAATCTGAAGATTTGATGCTGATTCAGAGAATCAATGATTTGGCCATAGACACAACTTTAAATGTTTTTTCTACATACCTCAAGGTACCAGGTGGCTCATGAATGTTGAAATGTTGTGGTGGATGGAGCATCCCACAGGAGCATAGGGGCACTCCCCGCGTGCTCAGCAGTGAACCTGGAAGTGAATCAAAAGTGCTTCTGGTCCACTTCCAGATTCACTGCTGCATGCACTGGGGACCCCCCTGTGCTCCTGTGGGATGCTCCATCCACCACAACATTTCAACATTCATGAGCCACCTGGTACCTTGAGGTATGTAGAAAAAACATTTAAAGCTGTGTCTGTATCTGAATAATTGAATCTCCCTGAATCAATTTGGAGGGTTCTGATTCAATTCAGCGTGATTAAAAGGTCTCCTGATCTGATTCAGATTTGGAGATTTGGCTGCCAAATTGGGCCAAATCTCCACCAGATCAAATCAGCAACTGAAGCTTCATGCAGCCCTAATGTTCATCATCATCATACCCAAGTCCTTTTGTAGATCAAAGCCTAAAACAGATCCTTATCATTCCTCAGAAACAAAAGGAGGACTCAGCTAGAGAAAAACTATACACCTGTGCAGTTAAACAGGTTTTTTTCAAGGTTAACAAAATATATTGCAGAGTTAATATGACATTTCTCCTTTTACTGCACTTGTTCATGTTTACAGCAGTCAGGCCAGTGTGCTCCTTGCTTACACACATTATAGTCTTCTGTTGTGGAGAAACAAATTACACTCTGCTTAAAAGTAGGTAATTGCTTCTTGTGTCTAATTAATTTTTAGAAATTACAATCCAGATTTGATTGAAGAAAAAGCTTGCATGCAACCTGTGGTTGGTTTCCTGAGATACACGTTTGTGTTAAGCAGAGCCACACAGCACATAAATTATGCCATTGCTAAGGCTGTATGTGTTTAGTGAGAAATATGCAGGGGTTTTTTATGGCTTCTAAATGCTACAGAATCTGTTTTGCCTAGATCTGTGCTAAATACCCTTTTTTCCTGGTTGTCTAGCAGTTCCAGGAAACTGGGGGGAGGGGGCAGCAGGTTGGGATTTTGTTTCTTGTCCAATGAATTATTTTGACTTCAAACAAAGTGTCATTCCAAATAAGTGTTAAGCATTTAAATAAAAGAGGAAGAAATTTCAGAAGTCATTTCAACTAAAAATATTGAAGTTTATGCAAATATTTAATGTTTTTAAATGTGTGAAATTTTTTATTTCAGAATCAATTTTGCTTTTATTGACAAGAATGTTTGGCAAAACCAAAATGAATTTACTTGTATTGTTATACTTGTATTTTTTTGATGGAAGTTTTCTCATAAAAGTAGTTTGACAATGGAACAATGTCTTAAGGTGTAGGGTCAGAGGTAAGGTCATAGGTAAAATACTGACTCTTTTTAAGAACTGTCATGTGTGTTAAGGTAACAATGGCTATTAATAAATGTAGTTGTTCTGCTACTGCTGCTGCTGACCTTCCTCCACCCCTCCCTCAATCTTCCAGTGTGGGTAAGTGTGTAAAGCGGTGAGGGGGAGGGGATTATTGCAGCTGGAGGGCCACTTAATGACTTTTGGGGAGCTGTTGAGGGCCACAAGGGTAGCCCTAACCCTTGATAGGTGCCCCACCCCCGATTCCTGTCTTGGGACCAGAAGTCCTAAGCCCTGACCTTTGCCACCAGAAGACCCTCCCTTTGCCCCAGAACTACTTCTTTTTTTCTTTTTTTTTTTTTTTTTTTTGGGGGGGGGGGAGGGTTGCTATCTTGGAACCAGAAAGAAAACAAGTCTTATACTAAAAATCAACTATCTAGTATAACATATTTTAATTTTATTTTTAAAGAAAATATTTTGTCCTAATTTACATGTGTTTGCATAATGTATATAGAGGCAATTGCATAATAGTCTTATGCTTGTATATTGTGCCAGGGGGGTGGTTATGGTGTGGGGATGTGTGGGAGCTATGGGGTTTGTGAAAGGGTGTGGAGGTGAAGGGTTGCAAATGTGAGTGGGTAGGTCTGGGGTTTGAAGGGGTGTGTATCAGGGAAGGTTTGTGAAGGGTTATGGGTGGATGTAATTTGTGGAGTGATGGGGTTTGTGGGGAGCTGTGGATGGGTGTGTGGTTTGTGTGAGGGTGTAGGCCCCCCTGCTACACATCCTCTTTGCCACACATCCTGCCTCCTCCCATGGCAAACAGCCCCCACTGCTGGTGGCAGCAGCAGCAGATGGCAGATCCTCAGGGTGCTCATGATCCAGAGCAGACAGAGCCCCCTAGCAGTATGTGGTCCAGCTGAGTCCTAGGAGCTGCACACGGTGGCATGAAGTCTGCCCGGTCCAGCCTTCTGGCCCATGTCTTCGGTCTAGGCCAGGCTAGCTCCATTCCAGCACATGGGGCTCCTAGCACCACAGGTGAGAGCCACGCACCATTGGGCCAGGCCAGGATGGATCTTTGCCTCTATCTGGGGCTTCCAGTGGGGATCTGCACATGGAGACATGAAGCCAGCTTGGATTAGCGTGAAGGTGCTTGGCTATAGACTGCAGTGCTGAGAGCCCCACATGCTGGCATAGAGCCAGACCAGCCCACCCCAAAGACATATTCTCCCACCTACAGTGCCAGGAGCTGCATGTGCTGGCACAGAGCCAGTCTGGCCTGGCCCGATATTACATGGCTCCCGGAAGGAGTGCTAAAAAACGAGTCCTTTCATAAGCAATTCATGATCTAAATTGTTATGTTAAAACAGGATAAAATTAAAAAAAACAGAAACTATTTTTAAATAATTCCATACCTTCTGTAAACACTCATATCTTGTTTTTGTATATAAAATCCTTCCATGCCTCATTTATAACTCACTGCTTAGCTCTACTGCATCTAATTGTAAAAGCTGAAAAAGCTTTCCTGTTGACAGGTTATACTTATATAATTTATAACAAGCTAAAGGAGGCACAGTTCATTATTTCTGCTTTTTTATATATATAAAAAAAAATCCAATGAAAATAGGTATATGGATTGTATTTTGGTAAAAAGAGTTCAAGGACACTTCTCCCTTCTATTGTAAGAACAGCTGAGAAATCATGTCACATTAGGGTATCACACTAAAATTTGCCTTCACAGTCAAGGTGAATTTTCCTGCTCAGTGTTTCTGCATGCATCCATAGTAGCAAAGTTTGCACCCCTTCCGTTTACTCTCTGCCAAGAGAAATGTGCAAATCTAGTTACAGAAATTGCTTTGTTTTCCCTTCTGTCTCTCAATATCTAGAAATGTTATCAGGTATGCTATAGTTTAGTTAATATTTGAATTTGTCACTGTTTTTCTCCGTAAAGAAAGTGATTGAGCATGAATTTGCTGCCCCTATGTGTATACGCATTTTACTATGTTGAATCTTTCCAGGGGGTTGATCTAACAGTCACCTTCCCTGACCCAAATCAAGAACTCCGTTCAATGTTTTGGAGTTATACAGGCATAGTAGCAGCCTAGAGTCAGTATCAGGCCCTCCATTTTGTTGAAGAAGGGAACATTGAGGAACATCACTATAAAAATGGTACAAGTGAAATCAAATCAGTCCCTGAATCCTTGGACCTTTAGGATATAATCAAAATTGATGTGGAAATATGCAGGGTAAAATCCTGATCCCATGAGAGTTAGACATTGGTTTAATATTGATGTTAAAAAAAAAAGGGTCTAGGTTTTGAATATGTAAAATTTATCATAGAGCACTGGGAAATTCCAGCAAACTCTGCATATTAATTTTGTTGCCAATCATAACATAAAGCTGTTTTATTAGTCTCAATGGGAGCCCAGTTCAACCCTCATAACATACAGAATATAAGTGAAAGTAAAATAGAGCAACAACTTTGTGAGAGTCAATGGATTCCACTGAGGGTTTCCCTCAGAATTACACCTTTAGTTTTGTATTCTATACAACTATCTACAAATTACTGCTTCTGAGTAAGGTAGATTATCTCCTCTAGCTTCAAGGATATGCCTTCATATATGAGGGTTCCTTTTGGGCATTAGACTCTCACTGCCAGACCCAAAGTATAATTAAACGTATTGGCATTTGTTATATACATTGTGCCTACAAATATTTGTGCATCTGTTAATAGATTTTGTGGAACTAACGCATGTTTGGGAAGCCTATGTGTTGAGCTGAGTTTCTTAAGTTTGGCCCTATGTTTATATAGAAACATGTGCAGCTCATTAAATGAAATCTACCTGCCTGTCCTGCAGTTAGGATGAGGCTGATGCAGCCTTGGCCCGCCCCCCCCCCCCCCCCAGCTCCAGTGCCGTCTGTAGTCAGGGAGGGTAGGAAGACCTGTGGGCTGGTGTTTGCCCAGCCTGAACTGAAGGAGGGGCACCAGGGGAGGCATGATGTGGAGATGGGGTGGGCTCTAATCCATCTGCCCTGCTTCAGCTCAGGTTGAGCAAACCCCAGCCTGCAGCTTTCTTCCCCTCTCTTCTTCCCTCTCCCTTCCAGACAGGACTGGGGATGGGGCTGAGCTGCATCAGCCCAACCCTGATCACACTGATCAACTGACCTTAGGGAATAGAAATCCCAAAGATGCTCCACTTTTGGAGCACCTTCATCTGATCCCTCATTACATGAGGATTAAATTATTGCACTATCAACCACTTTTAAAGCTCTCTGCAGCTGTGCATTTCTGTTAGGGCACAGCTGTACAGCACTTTCAGGGGGTGATCGCATGACAAACATCACACCTGTCAGTACCCTTAGTCATTTATTAATAGTTTATGATAGAGATTGAGTCATGGAGGTATTTGAATATCAATAGTCTTTTTTTGTTTGTTTGTTTGTTTGTTTTATAAATTGTCTACTAAGAGATTAACTTCTGATATACCCTTTGTCTCGGACGGCCAGGGCCGACTTGAGTTACGCTCGTACGTCAGGGCGGGCTGGTGAATGGAGAGGCAGACACAACTTATTGGTTGCAAAAAGTTTACTCACGTCACTTGCAGTCACGACGCAGGTGGTCCGGTCGTCAGAACAACCACACGAGTTGCTCCAGCTGGCGGGGCCCAAGCCAGTTAATCCGTCCGCAACT
>NW_005841830.1:1230790-1250712 GCF_000455745.1 Alligator sinensis
GGGAAGAAAGATCGATAGGTGATCAGTCGTGCAACGGCCAGCCGCAAGTCAGATAACTTCAGAGGCACTCTACAGCGTGCTCAAAGCTCTTCGACTTGGGCGGAAGTCGCGCGGAATTTTAAACGGCCAGCGAGCCAATTACTAGCCGCCACATGTGAATAATTTAGCACTGGCCAATAGCGGGGCACTTATTTGCATCCGAATAGCGGGAACTCTTTGCACCGTGCATTTCTGTGCTGCAAAGAAGAAATGCATCCTGCAAAGGAAACTGCAAATTGGCGGGAACTGTCTTGCACGCAGGCTCTCAATTGCAGCAGAACACTCTGCCGTGCAAAGGAGCTCTCATGTGGCCAGGAAATTCCATAGTGCCGAGGCACCAAAAATCACTGGGTTGTGACACCCTTTAGAGGAAAAGAAATATAGTAAGAGGATGTTTTTTTTTTCTTCCTGTGACAAATGTAAGTTTAACTGAGATGACTCCCCTTTACACTTAGAAAAAAATGAAATGTGTAAAAACTGATGCTAGTGTCCAGTACAGTACCATAAATTATTTAGCATAATTATAAGGCTTCCATGGCTTTTAGATGACAACATATTCAGACTGTTTTTAGAAACAATTCTCTTTATACGTCATGCATATATTTAGAGAAAAAGCCAATATACCTATAAACAAAAGCTAGTGTTCTGTTTAGCACATTTCATTATATATCTTAAACATTATTTTAGTGTAAATTGGTAATATATTGAGATTTTGAATGCTGTCTAAAAAAAGTAAATGATTTATTAGTCTCTAAAGAAATGTCAATGAAAAAATACCAGTGAAAAATATTGCTCATTTGGAAGCAAGCAAAAGTTTCCTTAAGCACCTGTTCTGTGTATTCTGATGTGGGGGAATTGGGGTGGTGGCAAAAGGAGAGTGAAACTGGGCTCTTATCCTGCAACTGACTCATCAAGAAGGCCTTTTGAAGATTGTATGCACCTGTCTTGATTTAGGGGTTTGCCTATGTGGAGCCATAAGGCAAGATTAGAGCTTAAATAACTGTCTTTTAGGGTTTCAAAGTTACCTTAAATGTGATTGAGATGATTGAATACACAAAGTGATTTTGCTGTACAAAGCTATATTAATATATCTAAAATTTCCATCCTTCTTCTTTCCACCTACCCCCAGTTAGGTTTCTAAAAATGGAGAATGTATATTCTGTTTGCATGAAACACCCTAGGACATCTTATCTGAAGCAAGCATATAAATACAATGGACCTGATACTCAGCTGTCATAAATTAATGGCCATACTTAAAGTGATTAATATCACAATTTATATCAGTTAAAGATATGGCTTTATAATTCTGCTCTTGCTTCCATTGAACTGAAGAGGAAGGATTGGGTGAAATAAACAAATACTACGTATGTAAAAGCATTTTAAACTTCCACCACCTCTACCAGAGATCTGTTCTTATTTTTATTACTAAGACACTTTTCTTTTTATTTATTTATTTATTTTACTATGGGGGAACAGGAAGGAATTTGGCCATCAGCAGCAGCTGAAGGCTCCACACATCTCAGTGTGTTGAGCCCTGTTCCTCCTTCTCCATGGCAGCAATAGACTTCTAAGTACTATGCTGCCTATTCTTCCTACAAAAAAGAGGAGACCTGGCAAGAGTTAGCACCATTTCTACCAACATTATAATGTCAGTGCAAGAATAAGCTTCTGACTTCTGAAGCTGCCAGTTCTTTCCCTTTAATCCATGAAAACTATTATTCTGGACAAATTCTGCTGGACGAGTTGCTAATATAGTCCTAGATGGAGAGAAGCAGTAAAACAGTCTTCTAGGTTCAAGTAGTCTTAGGTCCCCTTGATTTTATGAAAGTCCAGGTAAAACATAGCTCTATATGAAAACTTTTTAATGTCTAAATCCCACACTAGCCAAGAAAAAACTGCCATGCTAGAGATGTATCTTATCTCAATGCCTGTTTCACAAATTGGAGAAACACAGATGTTTTGCAATCTCTCATTGAATCCAGATATTGAGAGAATTGGCTTTGAATTCCTTGCTTCTGTAATTTGTTCACATACACACATTAATCATTGTTATCCTGGCCTTCCTTTCCAGGATTGAAGGAAGATAATATCATTAAAATGTTTCTTTCTATATTTCTTAAGACTTCTACTGTACAACTAGAGGTTACCTTCTAAAGATGTGCAATAAATGTACAGGAGACAGTCGTTAGTGTCCTTTCACTGAAGGTTGATATAGATGATAAGAAATAGACTTCTTTTGAAAACTTTTTTTTTCTGAACCCCTTTTAACAGCATCAGCAAGTAACATATTTTACCATCAATGTTACATTTCCACTTTGAAAACTACGATCCTGTTCTAGTGCATTATGTTAAAATAAATTGCTTCATCAAATTCATGAGAATGTTGGTTTACCATGTGTAGTTCTAGGACAGACATTAGTGTAATTAATTGCTATGACATCTGGAAATAATGCAGCTGTAATGCACTGTAATGAAACAAATGCATATGTTTAGAGTACTACTGTGTCTACAGAGCTAATGCTCGTACTTGAATTAGCTCCTATCAGCTACCTCTCCCTTTTCTAGGAAACACTCATGCATGAATCCAATCTGGCACTGTTAAACCAATCTTCAGTCTGCAGCCTTTCAGTGTAACTACTATATAGAAAAGATATGACAAAATAATTATGATTTGAATCTGGCCACTAGAGTGTTGTTGTATACAACCGTGCCATTATGAACAGTGCAGCACAGGATTTAATAGTAATACCTGTTTAATGTGTATATGAGCTTTTAAGCAAAACCCTTACATGACGGTAACATTTATAGAAGGTTTACCAAAGATATGTATCTTGTAGTAAGCACATCAGTAGAAAGAAATAGATGGCTGCAAACAGCACACTGGACTCCAAAACAATTAATTACCATTTATCTAACTACCTGCTATATGTTCCTTATTAAAGGATTTATAAACAAATCCCCAAATCATAAGACAGAGGAATAATGAGGCAGCCAGGTGCAGAGGGACTCATGGAAGTACCAGCAGCTTCTGGCTGTTTCTGTACTACTGGTGTAACTGTGGCTGCTGCAGTAGACATTAGTTTTTTGCCCCTCTATCTCTCCAAGTTAGTGTCTAGTGCTGCTGCCCCATTTACCTCATCCCATTTATGCTACTGTTGCAAGCTCCTTCTTCTTATAAGAGTACATAGGCTATTGGTACCACAAACCTAGGGCACATTTTAGCTCTCACTGACTTCAGTCCCTGGGCTTTGCATTGTCATTTAAATATGAGAAGACTGGGTCCATAAAAAAAGAGATTCTAAATTAAGTGCATTTTGTACTTTATTTCATGCATCTTCACAAGGTACCTGAGCCAGATAGTCACAGTAATCTAAAGTCAGGCAGATGGCTAGGAAGATGTGTACCTCATTGACTGAGTCAGAGACACATAAGCTTTCGTAAACACCGCTCACTTCATCATATTGGTAACTGAAATTTTCACTGAAGCGCAATAAAATGCAGCTTCAGAACCATACCAGGTCAGTATAATCATTCTCCACTGCTGAGTTAAATAAGCACTTGGTTTTATTTGATTTTATTTTACTTTCTCTGGGGGGGCGGGGTTCCTTCTCATTTTAACCTTTTATTTTGGTTCTATCATTTTTTCATTTGTATTATAAGCTACCCTGAGAACTTTTGGGAAGGGTGGCACATACATCTAAATAGAGATATTAATCTTTAGCAACAGGACTTGCCCCCAGTGACATCGCTAGGCCATTTGAGGGGAGGTTGTTGCTCCTCACCATAGGGCTAAGTACAACATAGTCAAAAAGCCTAAGGCTGAATCAATTCAGCCATTGCAGGTTAGTCTGAGCTGCAGAGATTAAACTGAGAAACAACTGGACAGACATGTACTTTTGATTCTGGTAATCCAGCCACATACCTGAAGTGGCTCAGGCCAGAAGCTGGGGGGCACTAGAGCATGGCCCTCTGGCATGTAGCCATCCTGAGATGTGTGCTTGCTTCCTTTTCCTGCTATCCCTGAGGTCTCTGGGATTTGCAGTCCACAATCACAGCAGCAGACTCTGCAGGGTTGCTCATCCCTTCTTCTTGTTTCCCGGTACCTCTGGGATTTGTAGTCCACAGTCACAGCCAGTAGTAAATTTTTAGCAGGGTACAGCAGCTCTGTACTCAGGAAAAATGAAGTTTAACCCCCGCCCCTGGCCTCAGAACCCAGCCAGGGTTTGCCCAGGTAGGGGGCAGTCCCTGCCTTTCCCCCACCCCCAAACTCTTCTGTGTTGGAGCAGACAGCCCAGCCCAGCCCAGGGCTACAAAACATGCTGAGATGCTGGGGGGTGGGATTTAACTTGAACCTGGAAGGGGTTTGGGACAGAAGTTTCATAAACTGGTTTGAGCTAAATCAGTTAAGTCTGATACTACATTCAACAAGGTTTATCTTAAATCAGTTTCAGCCATTTTGAAACTGGTTTATGTACACTGAACTTCTATTCTGTTACAAGTTTCTGATCACTTAAACCAGTTTACATGCAACTTCTGTCCCTTGCTTAGGTCTCTTGGGTGTATCTGAACTGCCTCCTAAACAAGCCTGGGCCCACTAGCATGAAAAAAGCCTCACACAGGACTGCAAAATAAGCAGGCTACATGACCTGGTATGGTTCTGAGCATGTGTTCAGATTTTTATGGTCAAGTGTTTTTTTAATCTTTGGAGACTCAAACTGTGTTGCTAGGGATTGAGCCATCCAGGGTTCCTCTGAACTCATCAAGCCCACTCCCAAGCTATTGACTGTCTTATTTTAGGCCTGAACTTGCACAGAATGGGGAGGGCTTAGTTGGCAGCATGCCCAGGTTCACTCCAAAAGCAGTTGAGACATTCCCTTTTTGGCCCATTGGGAGTGGATGTGTTGAGTAAGAAGCTGTGACTGCTATTCAGTCACTAAAATTTATCACTTTTTAAAATGTAAGCAAGCAGGCCTTGGTGATTCATGCCCTTCTCAGGAGTATAGTGTGTCTTTGCCTCATGCCTACAATGCTCTGAAAGTGTTCATTAAAACTGTATACTCTGAAGTGTCCTATTGAGAATACAAAACAGGCATTCAAAAAGACACCATCAATTTTAAAAATTATGTCTAAAAACAATTTGTATAACATCATGCATCTCAGTTTGTCATCTCAGGGATTGCTAGAGGAGAGAGGGTTTTATCTGCTCTTTGATTTTGTTTACTTTGCACACAGGACAATATTACGCGTGTTTCCCAGTGATCCATTTTCCTCTGTTTAACTGGATTTCAAACTGATGGTGTTCATTAAACAAAATGCATACATGTGATGTAAAATAATGCATAAGACTAGACTGCAAAAAATACTTGAGTACCAAGGCAAAATATTTTTTAAAATGAAGTGTGCCTATTGCAGTGTTTCTTTTTCTTTGCTAAAATTACTCTCTGCTTTCCTTCACTGACCACCCTCACATTACCTATCCTTGTGCATCCTCCCTATGTGCTGAGCAGTAAGAATAAACTAGTCCACAGATAAATTATACTTAATGGAAACTAAAACTAAAAACCAGATTCAGCATGGCTGGAAATGCTGAGAATCTTGTATGAGTAGGGCACAGACTCTGGGAGTACTGGCACAATCAATGGCTACAGCTGATGCTTTGCAATGAAATTTTAAACTGAAATTAATTTTATACTCTAAGCACTATCACAAAAATGGGTTTTCACATAGGTGCAGACCAGCAGCCACCACAGTGGCTAAAGTAACCACAGATGACCTCTCGGAAAGAATTACCTCCTACATTGATCAGGATGCTTGCTTAGATGACCTTTTTATCACTCATAAGGGACTTGTTTGATAGAAGTCATGACACAAGTACCCATGCTGTCTTCCTTTGTTTTGCAATGCTCCATCTAAAAGAAAAAAAGGGTCAGGAGCATGGATTAGTTTGATGCAGGACTAGACTTACTGTCCACCCAACATCAATGGCAGCTGTAGCTAAGAGCTGCCACAGACACTGTGCTTATGAAATTTATATTCTTTAAAATAATGTTTACCCTCTTTTTTTTTCTTTTGCTGAACTATAGTCACAAATTCCCCATTAACGTGTAGCAGCAGTTCTTTTCCTGATTCAGTTTAGCACCAACGCTACACAGCTCCTAGGCTGTTTGTTTGTTTTCACAGATACTGAATTTCAGTATTACATGGCTTGTTTTTAAACTATAGGAATTATTTGTCTGCTTTTTTATGGCACAGTGCTAGGTGCAAATGGCACAGTATTCAGTTACATTTATTGGTTAGGAGCAGAACCAGGTTAAACATACTATTGCTTTCATCTGGTTTCAGCAGCAGGAGAGGAATGATGTTCTAGTTCATAGCTCCCAAGCTGGTGATGCATTCAGCAATTCAATTGGCTACAGTCATGTAGCCACAGGAGAGAGTTATGAAGATGTCTTGAGTTTATATTGGAGAAGTCTTTGGTAGTTCTTGGAGCTTTTGAGCTTTGTACTTAAAATGCTTCATTACTTGTCCCTGAACTGTGTAGCAGATCTTGTTTGGAAGACCAGTCCATGCTATCTGTGCTTATAGGTACTTCAGAGAAGTGGCAAATATTCAGTAAATATTAACTTTTGCCTTTGGTGTATTAGCTATTATTTTTATTACCTGGTAATTGCAGCTTTCTAGTACCACTGGAAATATCTAAAGTGAGGGACTCACAGGAGAGGTACAAAATGGGAACAGGGATTTTCGATGGAAAGCAAAGTATTTTGTAGGTCATATAAAAGTTAGGGGATGACAGGGAAGATTCATCCTAGTCCCTGTGATGAGAGAGAGATGGTTCTGAGGGCAAACTCCAAAAACTCAAATGGCTTCTGCCATTTGAATTAAAAATAAACTTCCTTTATTGTCAGCAGTATCAAGTAAGAAGTATGGCACAGAGTTTAGTACTCCTGGCTCCAACCAGCAAAAGACAAAAGGTCACTTTAGATAATAATTATTTAAAGAATGTGATTCTATTATGTAGGAATTCAAAATCATTTGGTATACTGGATCATACACTTATTTATTTTGATTGCTGTGTTGAATTTATCTAAATAAACTCCAAGTTGTGTGCCAGTGGTAATGGTTCCTACTTTAATGCTCCCTAGCTTACTCTTCACAATCAAGGATTTGATAATCAACCATAATATCACTTTATTCCCCATAGTATTATATGGTTTTAATGCATAGAGGAAAACTAAGACACTACAACAATTTCAATGAAGTAATACAAAGTTACATTTGGCATAATTTCACAAAATATTCTCTCCTCCCTGTCTCTGATACAGTAGTACAAGAGTGCTGTTGTTGCCATGTTGGTCCAGAAATTATTTGAGGCAAGGATTTCTTTGGTGATAGTTTTTATTGGATCAGCTATGTAGTGGGGATACAGTTAGACTGGGTTTCAAATGCAAGGCACTCTTCATCAGGTCTCCAAATACAGAATGACAAAGAATGTTGTCCATTCAAAAGCATTCTACATTTATCCTATTTCTCTCACGTAATTTCAGGTAGGAGTAAAGGTGGTTTTGATTACTTTTTTGTAATTTTTTTTAGTAGAAGGAAAAAAAGACTTTTATGTTTAAAACAAATAATGCACATTTGAATGTTGGGTCTGTGGTGCCTTCATGTTAATCTGATAAATATGTATCACTACATATTACATATTGTTAAAGTAGGGGATCCTAAAAGCAAAGAGCTCTGCAGCTTCTGGCTTTATGATGCAAACTCTTCAGTTCACCAGGCCTATAGGCTGAAGCATGGAAGTGTTTCGAACAAAAACAACTAAATGAAAAAGAAAAAAAAGTAAGAAAGGCAGCCAAGGGGGAAATGGAAAATAACTGGCAAATTAGCATCAAGGAAACATAAGGCAGTTTGCCTGCTAGAATGGGCACGTTCATGCATTCACAGTTCTAAATACAAGTATGTATTCCACAGTAGGTTTATTTAGTGCGTTAAATGATTTATACTGTACAGTATTCATGGCTGAGATTGTAATTGTGAAATGCTTTGATTTTACTGTATGATCTCTCTGTAGTCCTATTTTTACAACATAATGATGCAGGTCAGTTAAACTGGAGAAGATAAAAGCTAACCAAGCGCTTCCAGGGAAATATTCTTACACTGTGATCTCCTGAAACTGAAAAGGAGAAAATTAAGTACTGCCAGATAGGCCAGTGATTTGCTGCTAAACTCTGAGTTTTATTTTTGTCACTCAGAATGGGAGTCAGTGATTTTTTTTAAGCATTGTCATGCTAATGATAATTTATCTATTATTTTAAAAAGTAAGTTTACTGTATTGTTTTAGGTGTCTGAGTTTGACTTTCTACGTGAAGATAGTTTTTAAATGGCAAAGACAAAAGGATTTTATGTAAATTAATACTTGTTTGGACTGAATGTTTTTCTGGCATAAAGATTTTCTCTTATTAGAGATCAGTTAAATAAGAAAACGTTCAAAATTGGAGCTTGTCATAAACAATAGCACTCAACACATTAAATAGATGGCAAAAGGTAGTAATTGGAAAGGAATGAGCAAAGAAAAGTAAATGCGTGGAGGTGGCTTTGCATTATTCTGTGACAGACCGACATTTAAGCATTAAAAACAGAGTAATGAGAGCTATTGTGTAAACTTTAGCATTATGTAGCCTTTTTAAAAAAACGCTGCATAGAATAACAAGTTGTACTGCGGGCATGTAGACATACCATTTATTCAAAATAATTCAACTCATTTGTTGTTTTTTTTCCCTCTAACACCTGAACATCCTTAGTATTTCACTATTTCAGGCAGACAGAAAGCTTCCATCACTGTAGTTCTGAGCCACTCTTTGCATAATTTAGAGGATGAGATTGCACATTTTTCCCCAGAATGGGAGTATGTTCTCTAGGACCCCAATCGGAATCAAGCCAGTTTTCTAAATGGACTAGAGATGGTGAATTTTTAAGGCAGAAAAAGGACCATCAAGGAGTTCCAAAATTTGGAAAAAAGCCTAGAAAAAAAGGAAATGTTTTCCATCATGTTCTAACCGTAACCAGGCAGCTTTCCAATCCTGTGGGGGCCCAAAATTTAAAGATGGGTCCAGTTGTCAAGTACACTGCCTGTAAGTTTAGCCTTATGATCTGGCAACTAATTTCAGAATATGAGGAGAGGCACTGTGCCTCTTAGTCCCCTCTACATATTACAGGTATCATGCAATGAACTGGTAAATTGTGCAATTACCTTAAGACCAGCTACTTAGGCAAAGTAGCTACCATGCCATAAAAAGCTCCAACCAGCTATAAAGTTCATAGATTGTAAGGCTGGAAGGGACCTCGGAAGATCATTGGGCCCAGCCCCCTGCACCAAGCAGAAAAGATGACTGGGGCTCAGGTGATGCCAGCAAGGTGACTTTCTAGTCTCCTCTTGAAGATTTCCAGGATAGGTGATTGTACCGCCTCTGGAGGGAGCTTATTCCACAGTACAGACACTTTGACTGTGAAGAAGTTTTTCCTAATGTTGAACCTGAATCAGTCTTCCAGGAGTTTGTGGCCATTACTCCTAGTTTTCCCCTCGGGTGCACTAGTGAACAGTTGTTCACCAAGCGCTTGACGTACTCCTCTCGTGTAGTGGTAGGTTGCTACCGGGTCCCCTCTCAGCCTTCTTTTGCTCAGGCTGAAGAGGCCCAGATCCTTCAGCCTTTCCTCATATGGCTTGCCTTTTAAGACTCAGATCATATAGGTGGGTCTTGTTGGGACTCTCTCAAAAAATTGGACCTCGAAAATGTGTACTAACTTTATAGCTAGTTGCTATCCAGCTTTAATTTACATGTGTAGCAGGGTCTCCCCTCTGGCTGGGAGCCCCATCAGCTGACAGGGATCCCAGCTGCAGGGCTGCACCATGCCCTACTGGGGTTGGGAGTCCTCTCAGCCCCTGCAGCTGTGGCTGGAGCTGGGTCCTGGCAGCTGGGGGGCACAGCTGTTTTGAGGGTGTGTGAAACCATTTGAGCTGGGCTTTCATGCAGTCCCAAGCCTGGGATATTGCCTTAGCTGTGATCCCCTAGCCCTGGGGCCATGTAGGGTACTGCCACAGCTGAGATCCCCCTCAAATTAAAAGACTCCCAGCCAGGGGAGCTTACTTCTTGCTGGCAAAGAGGTAGCCTGGGATTGGGCTCCTCCTGAACTGGCAATAAGGCACGATTGGATCCCAATGTATGGTCCCACAATCACGCCTCCTGCCATGCAGGCAGGAGGCATGATTGTATGGACCACACATTGGATCCCCTCACACCTTTACCAACACATGTACAGGAGCATTAACTAAATGATACCTAAACATACTATCCTCTTTCTTTTCTATATGGAATACAAGGGTAACAGTACTTTTGCATTAATTGAAGCTTTTGAATGGTTTTTCATCTATAGTTCCTAGTAAAGCCTGCTGGTCAAGTTTGAGGTGAGTCTAGGTTTAGAAGATGATTGTTCAACCCTATTTCTCAAAGTCTCTCTGAAACAAATATTATTCAGCTTTAAAAGGAGGATTCTCACAACCAGATTTAAGATTTGTTTTGGTAAAGGGAGTATAAATATGATCTTATTTTCTGTGCACTGTACCTTTTAAACATGTCTTTCTGTTTATTTACCAATGGGTGTGTTTGTGAGGAGGATCATCTTTCAGAGCCAAAACCCTCAAATACTAGTATAATAGTGTGACTATGATTTCCTTTAGTGGCTGCCCATGCAATCATAAAAATAATCCTATTTTTGCAAAGCAATAGGTATCTCTTTAAGCTCAAGTGGTAGAAGCTAATCTTGCTATTTAGAGAGGTGTGGAGTGGCTTCTCCCTGTGCATGTGTGTTATAGTAGTACTTACTATGAACAGTTGTGGCTCAGAGCTTTGGTAATGAACCAGGGCCTCATTGGTTTAGGCACTGAGCAACCATAAGAGTTCCAAGGAGCTTGCAATCTAAGAAAAAAGAGGTGGATACAGATGGAAAGAAATGAGGGAGCATAGGAAAAAATGACAGAACAATGGTTGTTAAGATAGAGGGTGGTTTTAAGACACAAGCAGTGATTTGTTAAAAGGGGTAAGCACTTTTTTGTCAAGGAAATTCTATATTCCTTCTCTTCGTTTTGTTTTGTTTTTCTTTTTAACCTCGTGTCATCTAGAAGGGAAGCACACATTTTTTTTTCTTTATAGTTGAGGAATGCAATTCATAGGTCTCTAAAGTAGGGGGGCCAGTCAAGCAAGGTAAATTTTCCTGCCTACTACCCCAGGACAGCCAGTGTAGGAAGCTACAATACTGTGGTATTTGGCATTCATTCCTTTAAAAAGTCCCCTTACTATTTGCTAAGTACCAGGCTAATTTTATGTTCCATGAATTTGGTGCAGCATTTTTATTTAGCCTAAACCAATTAGAGCCACTGTGCAGCTGTAATCATTAAAACTGTTCTGGAAATAGTTTTTGGTACACTCTCTTCAACCCAGGTTGTTAAATATTATCATAAAGTTGCCTTTTCAGCCACTAAACAGTTCAGAACATTAAATATATTTTACGACTAGCTGGCTTTTCTAGACATTGGTTTGCTTTAGAGTTAGATATGTTTTGGTTTGGTTTTTTTTTTTTTTTTTTTTTGTCACGTCAGTTTAGCTAATCAGCATTTCAAACATCTTTGGGCCAGATCTTCAGCCCGAAGAGGTCTAATTCTAGCGCCTTGTTATACATTAATTTTAAGCAGTTTCTGGAACTCTTAACTCCTGACACAGCTGGGCTTTCTCAGCTCTGGGCCTGTTCTCCAGATGTGTACAGATGTTCAGTTAGATTGGTCTAACCATGATTGAGCTAACTTAGTGCACCTCTCAGGTAAACTAAAATTAGACTGGGCCAGCCATTTTTTAACTGGGCTAAACTTCAGGGAATGTTTGTACAGTTCAACAGTTAGATTAACCTAAATAGGGGTCAAAGTGTAACGTCCACATGTAGGTGAACTGTTAGATCGGGTGGCCTTTTTTAACCTAATCTAATTCCCAAACATCTGTACGCATCCTCAGTTGCATTCCACCAACTTCCCTGGAATGCCTCATCAGTGAGCCACCACTTCTAAGTATACCCCAAAGAATGTACCCCTTTGCATCACCGTCAGAAATGTGCTGTATTGTTTCAAGAGAATGTATAGAAAGAGATTGTTAGTATATCTCTGTAGATGTACTAAACAATCCCTATAAAAGCAGTGACTGACCTGAAATGTTGACAGATTTGTGTAGTTCATTTATTTAATCATGAAAAGTTATTTAAGGAACTTGGCTTAGCTGCTGTATTTACCCACATGGCAAAACTCGCATGGTTAGGCTCAGCAGAACAAAGGCCAGTCTCAAAAAAACAAGTGCAGTATAGCTTTGCATTACAATGTAATGGCTAGAGCTGGGTCCAGAGATTTCCCGTATGACCTGCCTATGCTCTGCCTAGCTGTAGCCTCTGTGGTTATTAGTCCCTCATTTTGATGATCATTAAGTCACCCAGCCACTTATACATTTCAGTCTGAATGTCTATAGAAACTATGAACATATGAAATTGTATTCAAAACTATTCCTTCTTTTCGCTCTTGAACACAGTCCAATTGAACAGAGGAGGGAGGATTTTTCACTGCACAAAATCTTGAACATTACTTGATAAATGATGTTGCGTCTCAGTGCAGAGAGAAATGGTTTGGTTTATTATACCCAGCTTTATCAAAAACCCAGTCAGAAACCAGGGTGCATCAGCAATGGCAAATAATTTGTAACAAACACTGCACCTCAGAATGTCTGTTGACAGTTGGGATACAACATCTGCCATCCTAAACTTTTAAAAACAAAAGTATTGTTCTTTAATGCACCATTTCCTTCAGCATTTATTTTATTTAAGCAAGGGATAGGGAAGGTATATATTTTTTCAGATGTCAGATTATTAAGTTTCTATGTACAAGTATTTCCATCTATACGGTTGGTTAGGTATTTATAGATATAATTTAACTGATTGTTGTTACAAGTAACACCTAAAAATACTATGCCTAAAGTAATAAAAGGACTAAAAATCCCTATTCTTCTATGTGGTCCCTTCATGACTAGTGTGTTACCACTGTTCTCCAGTACAATTGTTGCTGTCCTTTGTATAGATCTTTTGCACAATGGCAAGATAAAGGTAACACATTTGTAAATCAGCTATGGAAAGGTGGCTGTAAAATGGCAGACTTTGATAGATGAAATCTGGATGTAGAAATTGAAGGTAGTTCTGACTTTTAAAAAAATAACTAGATGTTAAGTTGAGTATATCCCTTTAAGAGTGTTGGAAAGCCTGATGTACCAAATGTGCAATTAGAACTGAAAGTGCAATTAGGATAATAAAAGGGTTTCAGTTACTATGAGATCCTTATTAATCTAAAATAGCTGAGATAAAGCAGCAGCTTATCCACCAAAAATGTCCAAAATGAAATTGCTCTTTATCTAGAAACCAGCACAGAATTATAAATGCTTTGCTGGAAATATTGTAGAACTGTGTTGCTGGTAAGAATATCAAATTGGGGGGAAAAAAGGGTAGTGTCTATCACCAAGGGATAACAATAAAACAAAAGCTTATAGGACATGCCTTTCTAGTTTAAAAGCAAGTTTGTTTTATTTTCAAACTTGTCATTTCAAAATTATGTTTGTAGGAAGGGGGAGTACAGCTGAGGCACCAGAAATTTGTATTTGGAGACCTGATGACCAGAATTTATTTTCACAATTATATTATGCAGTGTTAAATTGGGCAACTTCCTTGCCCTGCTGCTATTACTCATAAGATATGTTACTTCATAACCTACAAAGCTATGAAAGTCTGTGGCAGTGGCCTACTTCCTCCAAGCACTGTCCTGCAGTGACAATTGCATTGCAATGAATTTAGCAAAGATGCCCTTGCTGAGGAGGGTACAATTCCTATAGTGCATCACAGCTCAGGGGCACTGAAATCCTTTTAATCCATCCATTCTCCCTTAGCTCAGACCTTGAGAGAAAATGATCTGGAAAGACCTACTCCCACCTGTGCTTTGAGGTCAGAAGACAAGCAGATTTTTTGGCAGTGATCCTGGCTGAAATGAGCACGGGTGAAAGCATTTTGTCTTGGAGGATATAAGATTAACTCTCACACTATCCACTCTGTTTAGATATACCACAGATAAGTGTTGGCTTCAAGGATCTCTAGCTTCTATATCAAGAATATATGTTGTTTTGTGGGGATTTTGTTTATGTAAATAATTCAGATTTCTGATCAGAGAGCTGATAACTTATAGGAAGTCATTAGGCTCCAGTAATCACAGTAACTATTTGTCAGAGTTGGCACCTTTAGAGTACATCTACAGAAAACAATGGAGTGCTTAGGAGAAATCCCCAAGATAATTCTGAATGAGCTAGGTTGAGTATATCATCCATTTGATTTGACGTTACTCAAATAAATATATTCTATTTTTTATCTATCTTTGCATAGCAGAGCATGCAAAAATAGACCACTGATTTTCAAACAGGGTGCAGTGGCATCCTGCAGTGCCTTGAGATCCTTTCAAAGGTTCTGCAGGGTGGCACACAATGTTAGGACTGTTTGGTTTACAAAAATGATTCAGAAGGTAAACCCAGAGATTCAAAAAGAAATCCATAGTTGTGGTCTTTCTGAGTTCTTTGGAATAGAAAAATTGCTTTATTAAACTAAGAGCTGGCAGTTTCTGAGGGGTGCCTCTAGTCTATCCAGGGATGCCTCGAGTCTAAAAAGATTGAGAACCAGTGCTGTAGACCTAGCTTTATAAAACCTATTTAGCCTTTTCTGGTAAGACACTGAGAATAGGACTGGCTGAAATTCAGGAATTCAGTTTCATGAAAAAATTTAAGGTTCTAAAATATATCATTCCACGTTGGCCTGGAAATGAACTTTCTTCTCTCTCTCTCTCCTCTCTCCATTTTTTTCCTGGCTTCACAAAGAGAGGGAAACAGAAGAGGCGCACACATGCCAGAACAGACGATGGGTACATTGATTAGGGTATACAGCTGTTTGGGAGACTTACGTTCAAGTCCCTTTTTCTGATCCATGGACTTGAATGGAAGCCTTCACCCTATTCTAACTGAGTGCTCTGACCTACATTTGCCTAGAAATTTCTTGCTGGATTTTAGACACTTTTGTAGTGAAAATTTGTTGAAAAGTTTTTCACAAATTAAAATTTTGAACTAATTTTAATTGGTATGTTAGTCTCCAAAGAAGGGCAAAAGATTAAGTGGGAAGGAAATACATAATGCATAAAGAAATACAAAAGACCCATATGCTGTATCATATGAGAAGAAGTAGGACTGTTGTCTGGTAAATTTTACAAATATTGAAGGGATTATTGGATAAAGGCTAGATGTTGAAACATCCAGAGCAGTGCAGTGATTTATTTGAAACATGATGCCTAGGGTATACACCTGGGGATATGAGAAATACTTATGGGACCAAAGCAGAGGGAGCTCTGACTCCATAAAGAACAATATGATAATATCATTCAAGAGGTCTCTTCATCCATCTATTACTCAGTGACACAGTTTTTCACTTGAGTGTTTTGTCTGATTACAAACCAGATTTTGCTTTACTTATAACAAGAAATACCTTACTCTGCTTTTAGCTGCTCTGTATATGTTGGTTTCAAAGGGACTGGACATGGAATAGATCATTTCAAATGAATAAAGGCAGCAGAATCTGTCCTGATTGACATGTTCAGTCTGCTATGGTTGAGTTGTATAGCCTTGTATTTCTATTGCAATTCTATCTAAAATAACAAGAGCAATATAAAAAGATATGGCATTGAGTGTTTAAGCTGTTGCAGTAGGAGAGAGTTATTTGGTGGTGGTTATCGCTATCATTTTACCCCCTGAATGAGATTACTAGGTATTATTTTTGTTGTAATCCCTCTCCCTTTTGTAGATTTGCTTCTGTTACATTGCACCTGTGATATAGTCTAAATCTCACAGCCTGTCAGAGTGAAATGAAATTAACTGGTGTTCATTTCAAAGCAACTGTTAATAGTGATGTCTGATTGAAAGTTGTTCTTCAGATGTACATGTAACTACTAGCTAAAGGAGCACTGCAGCAGAATACAAATATCCCTTATTAGTTCTTCTCTGTCTGAGCGCTGTTTGCTAGCACACCACAACTGCAGGTCTCATAGATTTATTTGCTATGGCCTGTCTGTATCCTGTTTCTTAGCGCTCCTGTTATATGATACTTATAGGAAAACCTTGCTTGATTTTGGAAATTTCTGGGGATTTTGCCTTAATGTTTTTCATTTAATTTTTTTTCTGATTAAGAAAGGAAAAAAAGGCTGTGTGTATGGTGGGAGGGAGATGAATTGGGGGAAGAGAGAGAGACACGTCTTGGAGGCTTTTTTTAAAGAGTATTTTATTCAGGGTAAAGGCTTGACTGCAGTGTGTGTGTGTGTGTGTGTGTGTGTGTGTGTGTGTAGATATATATCTATAAATAGATATATATATAGATATATATTTGTCATCATAATGAGCTTTGACAAATGGTCCTAAAGGATCAGGTAGAATTTCCTCATAGGCTGTAATGACTGGCTGTAATCAGGCTGTTTCCAGGCAACTGGATCCTGTGATTCCTGGTTTCTCAGTGTCTGCATGGCTGGGGATTCATTCAGCTGAAGGATGGGGAACATTTTGAAAAATGAGCAGAGAGAAGGCAGATTTCTGATTTGATTTTTACTAAGTATTTGAAATTATTATTTTTCTTTTAAATCAAAGGATTTATCCTGTATTTTTATTTTATCAGATTCTAAAATGCTGCTTTGAGTCTCGGGCTCAAGTGATACGTGATTTTGGGGCAAGGGTTGATTTTAATTGAATTATATAATCCTGCATTATTGCTTGAAATGCAAAAACCAAAGGTAACCTAGTCACATACGTGAGATTTGAGGACTAAATAGAAGCTGTCTTATTAAGGAAGGAATATTATATGTAGATACCCAGTATAGCGAACACTAGCATTGGGAAAAAAAAAGCATTGGAAGGTTAGATTTGATGCATATGATTTGAAAACAAACTTCTGTCAGTTTAACAACCTTTGCTACCCCAGATGAAAGATTCAACATTAGCAACTTGCATCTGCTATGCAGTGGTCTTTAAGATGCTGTGTCATTGGTTGGTACTTCTGAGATACGCAGGATAGAAAACAACTGCAGAAAGAGTAACTGCTGTTAATGATACTGTGTATAGAGTACTTGTTACTGTAACAGCAGAAATCGCCAGTCATCTCCATGCTCATGAGATGCATTGATTTCTACAGAAGTCCTGATTTACATCAAAATGAGGGAGCTTTGATTCTGGCCCTAAACAAAATAAGGTATACAATTGAAACCTTACAGTGGCTATACTGTGGTGTTTGTGTACTCTTGAATGTTTCTTAATTGCTTAAAATGAGCTCAGATGCTACAAAATCTTGCCTGCACTAGGACATTTGCCCACTGCAAAGGAGTGTGCCAGCAAGCAAAGCTGCCAAATGGTTGGTTACACAAGATAGGATGGAAAAGGGGTCATCTCCAACTGCTATTAATTAGCTTCCTAGATGATGAGTGTGTGACCCTCTATCTATGGTTGCCAGTTGGTCACCTAGCCTTTAAAAAAAATTTAAAAGCTAATGTTGCAGTTGGAGAGAGGAGATCTGCAGGGTGCCGGAGAACCAGACCTGAATGAAGGTGGTCTAACCAGCTCAGGAAGAGAGTTTATAGAGGTACCCGCTGGATAGAAGCATAGGTTTTAGGAGGGAGCATCCCCTCTGAATGCCTTGATTGTTGTATTGGACACTTCTTGTGTTAGAAAATAAACCTATCCTTGGAAAAAGGACCTGGAATTCAGTTGTTTTTGGGGCCCTTGTTTGATGCAGTCATGTTTTAGTCTCTCAAATTGGTGATAAAATTATTTTAACTGTTAGGGAACAAAGTAGATACATACCAAACTATATACAACAACTTGCAATTAAACCATTTTTGGTCAGGTTTGCATAAATATAGTGCAGGGTCAGCAATCTAAGCCTGGGGACTAGATCCAGCTTGCAGAGCTATTTGATCCAGTCTGTGGAACACAGGCTTTGGTAACATTCAGTGGTGGGAGGCTTCAGTAATGGTGGTTCTTTCTACGCTGTCACAGGGAGATGCAGCCGAGGCAGGAGCTTTTTCCTTGCTATCATAAAGTGGCAATGGCTAGGGCCTTGTACCTGCCTCTGACCTGAGCTGGGTCATTCAGGCCCACAACCTAAAAAGGTTGCCAACTGCTGTCATAGTGTGCCCTACCCTAAACATTAACATAGGAATTAGCCACACTGGCTTAATTGTATATAGAAAACAGTTCTATTAATGATCTCAGTGTCCCTTTATTAATTCCCACTATATAATATTTTATTTATATTTTTCCTAACTTTTGAAATCCTAAAGGGTTAATTTATAAACTTGCAATGGCTTCCAGCCATATAACTTTATTTAAACTCAGCTCTTAGATTTTCTAAGACATTCTACCCACATGGGCCAGAAGATTCATTTCAGGCTGGTCTTTAAACACTGAACAACCTTTTTTTTATTGCTTAATATAGTGCATAGAGCAGCACTGTAAGCTTTCCTGAAGCTGCTCAGTCTGGAAATTTAACAAATAAGTCTTTTATCTTCAGTAATTTTGGTCTTGATCTGAAGATACTATGACAGCAGCCCTTCTTATATACTTATATGACTGATTGCAGTCAGAACCTAACAAAGCAAGCCAGTGCCCTGTTTCACAGTATTTCATATTTAGTTCATTTTGAATTCGGGTAACAGCTTAGATGTTAGACTCTTCTAACTCTTTCTGAACAGATTTGTTCATTCTTCACTTGTCCCTCTAATGTACATACCGTGCCAGTCTGCATGCCTTTTCTTCACTTGATTTTAGCTACTTATCCTCTATCAGAGTAGTTTACTCCATTTTTATTCATTCTTGTTCCATCAATGTCTAAAAAGCTTAGTCAAGGATTGTGGTCTCCTTGTACAGTATCTATCCAAAAGAGGTCATAACTTTTTAAACTGCATCAACATTCTTCTACCTGTGTATGCAATTTACTTTGACTTTTATATCATGGTGATGAGTTCAAGTCACAGTAGTAGTCTTGTCTATATATTGGCAAGGAACAGAAATTGAATGCATCCCTGGGAGAGTCTGAATGAGTAATTTTGAGAACTAGGCTTGATTACCCATTGTCATTCTCTGCCTGCACCAAGGTTTATTGCATCAACTACTGTATCAGATTGTCATGTCAGTAAAAACTGATCAAAAGTAGAGAGAAACAGAATGTGTTAGGTATCTCTTAAAAATTAAGGTAAGATGCAAAAATGTTTCATATTTAAGGGGGGCGGGTGGACGTTTCCCTCCCCATAAATGAATAGGCACAAATGATTGTGCCTATTCATCACCAAGGAGGACTATTTGGCAGTTGCTCGGGGGTGTAGGGGGGTAGTTAGGAAGGCCAAGGCAGAGATGGAACTGGGACTACCTTCCCGGATTAAGGACAACAAGAAGTCCTTTTTCAAATACATAGGAAGTAAAAAGAAGGCCCCGTGTAATGTGGGGGCCTTGCAGGACACGACGGGGAATCTGGTTGTCACGCCAGACGATAAAGCCAACATATTTAATGATTTCTTTGCCTCTGTCTTCCTCAGTAAGGACCAGAACTGCCACCTCCCTGCTAGGCCCCCATCGGGCCCCGAGGGAGGCACACCTGAGCCCAGGGTAAGTGAGGATCTAGTTAGGGAGCTGCTGGAGGGGCTGGACGTTTTTAAGTCAGCCGGTCCGGATGATCTCCGCCCT
>NW_005841830.1:1252036-1308118 GCF_000455745.1 Alligator sinensis
CATCGTGGTGGGTACTTTGCCCCCCCGTTCCTCTCCCCTGCCATGGCAGGGGGTCGGACTAGATGATCTGCCCAGGCCCCTTCCGACCCTAGAAACTATGAAACTATGATTACCTCCCAGTAAAGGTCTTTTAGACCTGTATTCCCTGGGCAAAGCCTGATAAGCATGTATGTGCATGAGTGTGCACATATTTGTGCCACTTCTATTTGTCCCTGGGCACACCCCTGCAGACATGCTCCAGTGTGCAACCAAGTGACCCGAATGGGGTAGGATAGGCTGGAGCTAGCACAGGTGCTGGCCCCAGCAGCCTTACCTGGGCACTGGGGGCCTCTGAGGGCAGCATTAATGCTGAGTCAGCCAATCAGAGCTAGGCCAGAAGCCGGAGCAAGGCTCTGGCCAATCAGGCTACCTTTTTGCAGTACACACTGCTGCTATGTGTACTGTACCACTTGTTTCAGTGGCAGGTTTTTTTGACACTAGGATTTCTGGGTGTCAAAAAAAATGCCACTCTGCAAATTAGCAGCATGATGAATGGGTACATGTGTGCTGCTTCTGATTTGCAGTGCCTCAGACTGCTTTGAGGCCCCATAAACTGCACATGCATGGTTATCAGGGCATACCCCCTATCTTTTTGTGAACTTTCTTAAAAGCTATCTACCATAGGCTTATGATGACTATTACTTTTTCATGGTTCAGAATCATATTCCTCAAACTGGGGGTGGGGGGGGGGGTTGTTTGTTTATTTTTTCATATTATCCTTCTGCTGCTGCTACATAAACAGAGAAATAGTCTTGTAAGAATTCATTAAGTTCATTAACTTTATTTTTTTTCCATTTTCCCATTTGAAATTTTCAAGCTTTCTGTGGGTATAACTGAGAAATGAATCTAATCATCATATATCTTTAATAAAATATTATGTGGAGATAGATATGGAAAAATAAAGTTGAGTGGGGAAAAACGTCTGTTTGGTTATTTTTCTCCCAAACAACTTGCATATATTATTCATTGATTTAAAATGAATGATTTACTACTGATATGGATTAGATCTTGTTGATAGGGTGTAGAATTTCATTGGGACAAAGCATTTTATGGTGTGGAGGGTACTAAATGAAGTAACAGGAAGGTCAGTGGTTGGAATTCCTTTATTTTTCACTGTTGTTAAAAAGAACTCCCCTTCCTACACAATGAGACTTGTTCAAAGCTATCCACTTAAAGTAGCAGAATTAGGTCCTTGCAAACCCATGTTAACTCCCTTAATTGAACTACACTGGTTAGTGTCTTATAAAGCCAATTCTTGTAAATGTTTTCAGCAATAGCTATACAAATAAAATCTACAATGGTACATTTTCCCCAAATATGCTAGAAATAATCATTAAAACATCCATTGTTCTTCTCCCCTTCCTGATATTTAAGAATGTTCTATAAAGGTTTTTTCATCCTGTTAGTGACCTCTCCATATACTGTATTGGCATATGATTCATGTTGGCCTTTGGCTTTGTCATACATGAGTTATTCAAATTATCTGCACTGATTAAATAAAAGACGCTTTAAACATTTTAATATGGGACTCCTGAATTAATTTCCAAAATGGTAGCTTGTTTCTGGTTTGAAGAGTGCTAAAGAAATAATTTAAACTTTTGTGATAAAGCACTGTCTTCATCTATTGATTTATGAGGATAATTTCTTATGCTATATTTCAATTATTTCACAAAATGTATTTCATACTCCACTTCAGGTAACACTGGTTTTAATTTTTGGCTTTAAGAAAGAAAGAAAGAAGGAAGAAATATTCTACTTTATGTATTCACCTTTTTAAAATTAAAAACACGTATTACCCCCTGGTTTTGTACTTCAATAGTGCCAGTTTGGACTAAACTGCAGGAGTCTTCAGCTTTATCCTGGACCTTTAGCCACAACAGATTCTTGATTAGGATTTTAAATATTGGTTCATACATTTGGTTGCACAGTTATCTCAAAACTTTTTTAGTCACTTTTTATCTCAAATACTTTGCTTTAAATGATAAGTAAAGTTTCTTTCATGGTGAATCAGCAGTACTTTTTATTAATTTTATATTCATTCAAATTAGATACAATGAGGTTTTGTTTTGACCCATTGAAATTATAATCTTAACCCCAAAAAGACAATGTATAGTCAGAGTTTCCTGGTAAGAAATTTAGTAATAAAAATGTCAATTAGATAAAAGAGATGCTTGTCTTCTTGATTCCAGCAGTGAGAACTTGAGATCTAGATTCAACACTCTTGTACATCTCATATGGTCACTTGGGCAAAATATTCTAATTACTGTGTTTCAAAATCCCCACTGTGAATTAAAATAATGTACCATTCCATTATAATGTTATACTAATAAAAAATCTTTTAAAGCAAAATTATTTTAAAGCAAAGATCTGGAGGAAAAAAACAAACAGTTCAGAGAAGCTCCTTGTTGGAAACCTCCACTTGAAGATGGGAAAGATGGGGGGGCAAAAGGAGTAGATGGTAGCACTGATTCAGCTCTAGTCCCTTAAGACCCTTATTAAAATCAATAGGTCTACTCTTGTAAGAGAGGCAATAGAATTTTCTTCAAGTCAAACAAACTAAGCTAAAATTATTCTGGGAAGTGTTTTTCTCATCTCTTTGGAAACAGAAATAAGAACGTCACTGTGCGGGTAAAAGTTCAGATTAAAGTGCTCTGATTTTCTTTCTGGTAAATAAAGAGGCCTGTAGCTGCTATGGTGCACAGTAAATAGAAGTAGCTGATTGTCTGCTTTTTTCTAAATGCCCACAAAAATGAAGTTTTAGACAGCAGGTAAATACTGCATTCTCAGATGCACCATCTTAGGGGCTGTGAGGAAAGTATACTGTATTGTTTGTTTGTTTTGACTTCATTATGGATGATGAACTACTGGGAAAAATGTCAGCAATTAAAATGCATGTTTCAGAGTACTATTCAGCCTCTTGTTTCAAAGTTGCCAGAATCTGTAAATGTTCACTGTCCAGTCATTTTGATTCTTGAAAATGTATGGGAGTCCCTAAAGCAAAATTCTGTCAATTGGACAGCTAACACTGGTTTGTCATTTACATGAATCTGTATCATTCATCTGCTGTAATCAGCAGTTAACCAGCCTAATTTATAGACTAACTTTTTATGGGAAAATATTTTAACCTACAATGCTTTTTAAACTTCTCAGTATAGAAGCAATGATAAAGGGGGTGCAGGGTTGTGGTGTTAAAGAGTGTTTTTAATAGGCTATTTGCTGACAAGTATTTGGCCATGGGAAGCTTTGGATGGTAGCATACAAGGACAGTATTTTATTCTAAGGGAAAGTTCTTTGCTATTAATTTTGCCAGCCTTTGATTGATTAAACAATTAATCGTCAAGCTATTAAATTAAATAAAAACACCAGGAATAGAGATTCTCTTTGACTCTAACCGAGGGATAGAAGACCAGAGTCTGTGTTAACTTGCATGCTTTCCTAACCCATTGAATTCACTGGACAATATAGGGTTTTAATTGGGCCGGCATTTGGACTGGTTGTTCAATGACTCATAACCTAACGACTGATCCTGTAGGGTGCTCTTCCTGTTAAAATGTATGGAATTGCCTTTGGTACCCTCAAAGCTGATGTTGGTTAACACCTTAACAGTAGCTGACCAGATTGAACATCTGCAACACAGTAAATGCTTATTGGGTGTGCGTCAGCAGCAAAGGAGAGTATCCTGAAACTAAAAAACACACAGGAAGCATCGACATGTGCAATTAATGCACCTGAATTTTCTCCACAGAAAATTCAGCCTCATTAAAATGCTCCCCACTGGGAGCAAATTGAGCCTGACAGGAGCAGCCCTTCTCTGCTCTGCCCCCCTGCAGCAGCCAAGGGGAGCTCCAAGCTCTCCTGGGTGCCAGTCCCTGGCTGGCAGGGGGCACAGGGGCTTAACCCCAAGCTCCAGAGGGCAGGTGGGGAGCTCCATCCCAGCCAGGGGAGGACTGGTTTGGCCCCAAGGGTATGGGGGGATCCTGATTTCCACGGGCTAGGAAGCAGCTGCCTGGCAGTGAGAAAAGCTCTTGCAGCTATGGGGAGATCAGAACAGGTCCCCATTTTCACATGGCTGTGAGGCAGCTGCCCAGCAGCTAGGACAGCTCTCCCAGCCATGTGGAGATTGAGATGGGTCCTGATCTCCACATGGCTGGCAGGCAGCAGCCCACCAAGCTGGGACAGCTGTCCCCACCCACTGTGACCCCCCTGCTGCCCAGGCTGACTCAGAGCAATTTGCTCCCAGTCAGCATCTACACATGTGGTATGGCACATTAGTTAATGCACCGTTTTTCTAGTACCTGTGTCTACAGCTACTAGAAAAAGTGCATTAAACTAATATACTGCACAGTGATTGCGCATGTGTAGATGGTGATGTTTTACTGCTCATTAGATTAATCTAATAATATATTAGTGTGCAGTAAAGCATCTTATGTAGACGCACCCACCGAGAATTTACAACAAGAGGGCTTAGTTCATATTGATTGGAGAATGACCATCAGAATGCCATGAGATGGAAATCTCAGAAAGCTGTCATGATCAGGAGATGGATTAATCTGAAGACAGTGCCTTCATCTCTCATGCTCAGAAGTGGTAGTGACAGTCTGAGAAATGAGTTGTGAGATTGAGATTAGCTCCCTTAAAATTTCCATTTTCAATAAACATCAGACAGACTTCTTCATGGAAAATAAAGTTGCATTTTTTAATATAAAAACAACTTGACATTTTTCAGTAATACTTTTTAATGAGCACTGCTCTGAGCTATAATATAATGAAATTTGCTTAAAAGTAGAACAGGCTGGTAATGCTTGGCAGAACAAAGTGGCATATGGTAAAACAGTTGTGATTTATTGGCAAGCGCTTTCATTTTTTGGAAAGCTAGCGGCTTGCGGCATGGTGGACTGCATCTTGATATTCAGGCTGAAAAGAAAAAAACTGCTGAACAATATGCACAGGTTACATTTTAAAAAGCCTGGTCTTTTAATAAAGGCAAACAAAGAGCCTACTCTCTTATTTTATCCTTTGCATTTATTGCTCTGCGTATGACAGTTCATGTTTTAGCTTGTCTGCAACTGAATCTTCCATTTTGTGCTAAATGGTTAAGTGTTAAAATATACATGTTAAACATATAAATGGTTAAGTGTTAAATATACAGTAATGTAAAAGCACACAAGAATTTTGAAAGGTTAGAAAAGGTGTAAATCAGCATGCATCCATTTATTGCTGCATACTTACTCTTGTGTACAGCAGCTGTGGATCTGGAACAGAATATTTTGAGAAATGTCCATAATAGTTTTTTAGAAAAAAACATGGATATAGGTAAGATTACAATAGGATTTTCCCTCATGCCATTTAGTCTAGCAAGTATCAAAGGTCATGGGCATGAGGAGTAGACAGCAGAGGGTACAAGCAGCATGATATTCACAGAGTAGAATACAACACCTTCCAAGGTTATCATTTACATATTCATGCCCATGTACCTTCATTCCCTAATGTAGAGAGTAAGCCACATTTCAGGAAAATTCTCAGCTTGCATGGTGGGGAGATGGAACTCACCCTCCCCCTGAAATGGAAGAAGAGTTTTCCTCCTAATCAGTCCCTCATGTTTTCTTCAAATATGGAGTATCAGCCATTAAATAGCATACAATTAAAACCCTGAGCCTGTTTCTTGGCTGCAGAAAAAATGTAAATGAAGTACAACACACAGATCCTACAGTGGTTCATGCATGGTGAGGGTCATACGTGGTGGGATGACACTGGTCTTAGTCCTTTCTTACATGGGTAATATCCCCCTTGAATGCAGCAGGAGTTACAACTCAGTTGCAGATACCCATATTGTTTTATATACCTGTTTTTGGGTGACTAATTACTGAAAACAGTTTTATAGTACTATATATATTGTAATGAGGAAATTCAGGAAAATCAAATTCTTTCTGATTTACATTTTAGATTTTTTTCTTAATCCTAAATTGTAAAGTTCCTTCAACTAAGCATTGGGTATTTCAAGTAGTTTTTTGCTATATATAATTTGGGAATTATATTTAAAAAAATTAAAGAGGCATCTTTTGGAGTATATCACTTTTTAATTAAAGGAGTATGAAGCGCCTCTAGGGAACTAGACCTCTCCGCCCTTGCTATTCTGAATTTACTGGAATAGGGGAAATGGTAAAATGAGTTTCTAAATGCCTTGCCGCTAGACTTGTGAAGCTTGGCTTATTGAATTTAGTACAGTACGGTCACAGATAGATAAAAATGCTTGTCAGTTGCTGAGGAAAATTATAGCACTACTATTGTTAGAGGTTACTTCTTGTACTATACTCTGTGTGAAAGTAATCTGTCATAACTTCATGTAATGGTGTCTCTTTTTAAATAAGTTTATAGTCTTTAGGGTTTGATTTCATGTTTTAAGCCATGCTTTAAAGCTATTTTTCCTGCAGAAATTATCAGTGGAACAATACTGTATAAAAGTTCGAAAAGATTAGAATTAAGTACTGGGACAGTGAGGTATAGCAGGGCTGTGATGTCAAAATCTGCCTTGAGCAAAAGGCTGTGGGATAGATATGTCATTCCAGGGTCAGAGAGGGATTGTAATCTGATTAATTGACTTTTCGGTACAAAATCTATCTTGTTTATTTTCCGTTTGTCTAAACAAATAGCTTCCATTCCCCAGGTCTCAATTACTTAAAATATTGCCTGTAAAGCCACATATCCAAGGCCCAAACTTCTGGATTTATATGATCTGAGACCACTTTTAAATAGAGATTCCAGTCCTCATGGTTACAAATAAAAGCTTGAAAATGTGACCTGGGCACAGTGAATACAGTGGCATCTGCCAGTGTGTGCAGAGAGCCTGAGAGGGATTAAATGTCCCATTCATTTCAGTGAGGTAAGTATATATGGAAGTAGAGGAGACCATGCCAATGTCCACCACTCTTCAGGCTTCACCCCGGTGTTCTTTCTTATACTGTGGGTTCATCTTGATACCAACTAGAATCAAAAATGTTGAATAACTTCTATCTATTTCAGTGCAAGCCTGTGAGCAGACTCTTCTAGACTAAGCATGCTTTATTTGGTGACACATTTATATGACACACTGAATCCAAAATAAGTATTCACACAGAAGCTCACTGCAGTAGCTAAAGGTCAAACTCTAAATTAGTTAGTTTGATACCAGTTTGTACATAGGCATGTCCTGTATGTGGCAGAAGACTGCAGTGTACCTATCCTTGAAAGGGTTGTTCTGGTATCTTAGCTGTGTCCTGATGAGCTGCTTGCTATTTACCCATCTTCTTTCTGATCATAGGGGCTAGGGACAGACATTCAAAAAGCCGGAATCTGAATTGATTCAGTCTTTACAGGTTAGTCTAACTTGGCTAGGCTGAATCAGTTTGTAACTGTACAGACAACCCAGAAATGTAGGCACATGCCTGCAGTGGCTCAGGCTAGAAGCCAGGGAACGCTAAAGCAGCCCTCCCTTACCTTCCATAGCACTGAGCTGAGGGGGCCATGGCCAGTCCCTGGCAGGACACTCTGATTAGGGAGGGTCCCCCCTCCTTCTGACCAGCCCAGCAGGGAATTGATAACACAGTGTTTATCACCTCATTATGAAAACAAGAGGGACATTCCCAGCTACCCATTGATTCTACCTTTGTCCCGTCTGCCACGGCACAAACCATAGCCAGCATGTAGTCTGTTAGCTAATGCTGAGAGGTGTCTATTTAACAGAGGGGGGACGGGGGAAATCCCTGCTTAGCACGGGGGGGGGGAGCAGGGGGAAGCCAGGCAGATGCCTACAGTCTCTGCCTAGCTCCAGCCAGGAAGCAGAGGGGAGGGGCCAGCTCTGCTGTGGAGCAGAGATCTCTGCCCAGCCTAGAGCACATGCTGGGATGCTGAGGGTGTCTGGTTTAGCTTAAACCAGGAAAGGGTCTGGGACAGACATTGCATGAACTGGTTTGAGTTAAATCAATTAAGTCTAACCTACATTCAACCAGGTTTATCTCAAACTGGTTTCAGCCATTTTCAAACTGGTTTATGTGCACTGAACATCTGTTCTGTTATAGGTTTAAACCAGTTTCTGATCACTTACACTGGTTTATGTGTAATGTTTCTCCTTAGCCAGGATATGCCCCTTCTCTGCCTCATGCTGCTACTCTGGTTTTCTGAGAGAGCAGTCCTCCTGCTGCTTCCCCTTTATGTAGCAATGGGTGCACTGGGGGTTCCATGTTGTGACATGCTTAAGGATCTCCAGTCAGCTCAGTCCTGCTGGCCAGCTAGCATATAGGCATGGGAAGGTGAAGTAAGGGGAGAGCCAAAGTGTATGTCGTCAGCAGGCTTCAGGCTGAATATTATCCTTACTTGACGATTTTTTGCTGCTGTTTTTATCATTTATTTTGGCCTATGTTGTAGTATTACAACAAGCTTTTAGAAATAGAGGTTTCAGGACCAACCATTAAATCCTCTGGAATGAGGAATTCAGAACACATTTTGGCCTATATTGATTTAGTAGGGGTTCATTTTATATGCTTAACCTACTTTTTGGTTATCATAACAGGACCTGAAGAGTTGTATATTCAGAACAATATCTATGATGTTCTGTCAATGCAAATCTAGCACAGGCTTCTGTTTTATAAAACATACATCATGTGTGGTCATTCTGTAGACTTTGTTTAAGTAAAAAAGGTGGCTCTAAAATTTTCAGGATAGGAATAAATTAGTGCAATTGTGTTGAAATAATGCAGCTTTCTTAAATCTTTCTTTTCACGAGAGTAGTAGATAATCTATGTCAGCTATAAGAGGATTCAGCTGAATGGTAATGCTGTGAGGAACATGGTCTTTAAATTAGAACTAAATGCATCTAATTAACAACTATTACATTGCTTTATGTGGAGCAGTTTTTAAATAAAACACAGCCATTTACCTTGCACGTATCAGGCAAATTACAAAATCAATGAAAATTACTAAATACTCCTATTGCCAGTTGCCTTCAAAACAACTTTAATACCTAAACATGTTTCTCCTAAATGTTGATGAAAATAAAAAATTCATAGGGTTTTCTTTTTCGGAGAGGGGTTGGGGGGGGGAGGGGGAGTGTCTCCTTAATAAACTGTGGCTTTTATGGTGTTGTATAAATATATTTTTGTGATGTCTGCACTAAAATTGAAATTAATGCCTGCTTTTATTTAGTGATTTTAGTGGTATATCCAAATAGAAGGGTGTTAAGCTTTTTCTCTTTCCTAGCATGTACGTGGTAAAAGAAGATTCTGATTAGTCAAATGGTATAGGTTAGTTATGACTCATCTCTGGAAATCAGCTAACTTGAATTCAGATTGTTTTTGGGTGTTTTCCAGTAAGATTTTATGAATATCTATTTACTGTTTGGCAAAGATACTATATTAGTTGTTCAGAGAATTTTTCTATGTAGGCTCATGTTTATGTACTAAATAACCATGGTAGAGGATCAATTATGGTTTTATTTCTGTTGGCATGCATTTAGACTTCATGTTGCATGGTGCCAAAAGGTACGTGGTAACACCATGAGCAAAAATACTAAAGGATTGGATTACTTTAATAGCAATAAAAAGAGGGTAATATCATGCACTACTGTTTATCAGTGCTAAGAGAAAATTATATTAGGCATAATCTATCTAGTGTATTCCACTTTGTAAATCAAGGAGTATTTTCAAAGAAATGAAACGTGTTTACATGCCCTCATACTTCAAAATCCTCTCTGTTATTGTATTGTATGTATTGCAGTGTAGAACAAGAAACAACTAAGAATAGACATTCATTGTGCTGGTATACTACAACTTCAGAGTAATAGTCCCTGTCTCAAAGAGAATACAGTCTTGATAGTTTTCCATGCCCATCCCTGTAATTTAGGACTAGGTGATGATGTTATTGTTGTTTGTAATTGTGGCAGTACACTGTGTGTGCTTGCCACATTAAGGGCCTGGAGTTGGCAGCCTCCAGGTGCCTGATGAGGGCAGCCATTTTGAGGCAAGGGCTGCCTATATAAACAAGGCAGTTTGGCTGCAGGCAGGCAGCAACATTGCCTGGCTGGAGGGCTGCTGAGATCACCTGGAGGTAAGGGGGAGTTGCAAGGGGATGGTAAGGAGGCTTCTGGTCCTGGGCATGACCTGAAACTGCACCCTGCCGGGAGTGGGTGGCCTGGTGGGGCTCTCAGTGGTGCAGGAGCCCCCAGGAAATGCCAGGCCAATTATCACCCCAGTGAAAGGCGGGTTGGGGCGCCTTAACCCCTAGCTCCCACCACCGGGTGGGTAACCCTGTGTTTGTGGAGGGGCCCAGAGGGTGGACCCCGAGAGAGTGAATGATTACAGGGCGTGGTGGTGCTGCGGTTGCCCCTGGGAGAAGGGAGTAGTGGCACGGTGAGGCCCGGAGACAGAGTGTGGGGCTAGAGACCCAGCCCGAAGGAGAGAGTACCCTCGACTGGCCCAAGCTGGGGCCAGGACCAGGAGGGTCAAAAGGGCCAGGGGCCCACCGCGAGGGACGCCCAAGAGCTGGGGGCCTGGGGTCCCGACTGGCCTGGAGGTGGGCCAGGGCAAGAGGCCGAAGGTCCCCGGGGGGACCACGCCCAAGAGGGGAAAGTAGCTTTGGGGGGGCTAGGTAGCCTGGATGAAGGTGGAGAGGCCGCCTGATCGGAAGGATCATAGAGGGGTCCTGTATGGATGATTCTGGGGCCCAGTGTGGGGCCGGTGATTAGGTGAACAGCAAGATGCCATCTGCGAGGCTTGGGCTGCGGTATTGGGGAGTTAGGAGCCGCAGAGAGCGCCCCCTGGCATCGGGGCACTAAATGGGTAGCCTCCTGCTTAATTGACATCTTAATTGAATCAATTAACATCAAAGGCGTTGCGGGCAAGATAGGCGGGCGGTTGCCCAGAGACAGGTGGGTGGGCCACGGAGACCGGCCCCGAGGAGGCCCCCTGTCACAGTAATGCTTGGATAGAATTTTATAATCTATGGTGTTCGATAATTATATGATCCTTTGGGATGTATCTTTTAATTTATCAGGTAAATTGGGATATCTACTCTTTTTTTTAAATTGCACATTTTCATGGTTTCATAGTTGGTAGGGTCAGAAGGGACCTGAGCAGATCATCAAGTCTGACCCCCTGCCATGGCAGGAAAGAGTACTGGGGTCAAACGACCCTAGCAAGATATTCATCCAGCCTACTCTTAAAGAGCCCCAGGGTAGGAGCCAGCACCACTTCTCTTGGAAGTTGGTTCCAGATCCTAGCCACCCTGACAGTGAAGTAGCGCCTCCTGATATCTAGGGTAAATCTACCTTCTGCCAGCTTGTGACCATTATTTCTTGTCACTCCTGGGAATACTTGGGGGAACAGGGACTCCCCCATTGCCTGCTGGTCCCCCCTGACCAGTTTGTAAATGGCCACTAGTTCCCCCCTCAGCCTTCTCTTGTGGAGGCTGAACAGGTTCAGGTCCCTTAACCTCTCCTCATAGGGCCTGCCCTTCTGACTCCTGATCATGCGGGTGGCCCTCCTCTGAACCCTCTCCATGTTGTCCACATCCCTTCTGAAATGCGGTGCCCAGAACTGGATGCAGTACTCCAACTCTGCCCTGACCAGTGGCACATAGAGGGGGAGGATCACCTCCTTGGACCTGCTTGAGATGCATCTGTGCATGCATGACAAGGTAGGTTGGCCTTCCTGACCACTTCCCCACACTGTTGGCCCATGTTCATTTTGGCATCAATAATGACTCCAAGATCCTTTTCTGCCTCTGCACTGATGAGAAGGGAGTTCCCCAGTGCGTAGGTATGCTGCTGGTTCTTCCTCCCCAGGTGCAGTACCTTGTACTTGTCAGTGTTGAAACCCATCCTGTTCTCATCTGCCCACCCCTGTAACCTGTCTAGGTCTGATTGCAGCCTATTCCTCCCTTCTAGCATGCCCACTTCTCCCCACATCTTAGTGTCGTCTGTGAATTTGAACAGGGTGCTTTTTACACCGCCATCCAAGTCACTGATGAAGATGTTGAACAGTGCAGGCCCAAGGACCGAGCCCTGTGGAACCCCGCTGCCCACATCCCTCCAGGTTGAATAAGACCCATCCACCACCATGCTCTGGGTGCGGCCCTCCAGCCAACTAGTGACCCATTTTACTGTGTAGGTGTCGACACCACAGTCTCCTAGTTTTTTAATGAGAATGGGGTGAGGGACAGTGTCGAAGGCCTTCCTATAGTCCAGAAAGACTACATCCACTGCTACCCCTGCATCTAAGGATTTTGTGACCTGGTTATAGAAGGCCACCAGGTTGGTCTGAGAGGATCTGCCTCTAATGATCCAGTGTGGGTTGCCCCTAAGCATAATCTCCCCTGCTGGCCCCTCGCGGACATGCGCCAGGATAACTCTCAAAAAGCTTACCCAGGATTGAGGTAAGACTGACTGGCCTATAGTTTACTGGGTCCTCCTTCCTCCCTTTTTTGAAAATTGGCCATTTTCCAGTCCTCTGGCACCATGCCAGAGCACCATGACTGCTCATAAAGCCATGCCAGGGGTCTCACAATGACCTCTGCTAATTCCCTCAGCACTCTAGGGTGCAGATCATCAGGACCTGCTGATTTAAATATGTCCAGTCCCTCCAGAAGTTCCCTGACTAGGTCCTCACTGCCCCTAGGCCTGGGTGCACCTCTCCTGGGACCTACGGGGGTTCGGGGTGGGGGGGCGTGACCCGGTCCCTGCTCAGAAAAATGGAGGCAAAGAAATTGTTAAATAGGTTAGTTTTGTTGTCTGGTGCAATGACCAGATTTCCTAGTGTATCTTGCAGAGTCCCCACATTGCTCTGTACCTTCTTTTTACCCACTATGTATTTAAAAAAGGACTTCTTGTTGTCCTTGATCTGGGTAGCTAGTCCCAGGTCCATCTCCGCCTTGGCCTTCCTGACTGCCCCCCTACATCCCCGAGCAACCTAGGTATAGTCCTCCCTGGTGATGGCCCCTCCCTTCCATTGGGTGTATGCCTCCTTTTTAGGTAGGAGACGTTCCCATATGCTTTTGGTGAGCCATGGGGGCTTTTGTGCCCTCTTGCCCCCTTTGATCCATGATGGGATTACCTCCCTTTGTTTCCTCTTTTAAGTTAATTGCTCTTCATTGTTTAAATAAGTATGCTATGCAGTTTCAGGAAGCTGTAGTCTTTCTTTTCTTTTTCTTTTCTTTTCTTTTCGTGTGTGTGTGTGTGTGTGTGTGTTTCTTGTTTATGCCCATTGTTTTCCCTTGGACTATGAAGAGAGAGTGCAAAGAGATGCTGCAAAACAGCAATAAAAAGGGTTCTCCGGTCAGGATTTTTTATTAATTGTTGCTGATAGGGACCTGGTGGGGACACAAAATAAACTGCATTGTAAGCAATTGCTGACATAACACATTGCATGATCAGGTTTTCAATTATAGTAGTGGAAATCTAAATAAATAAATTTATTCACCGTCCAATTCATGTGAATTTCTGCTGTGTATATATGTATGTGAAGTGTACCCATATATATAATATGTTCCTTTAACACTGGTAGTTTATGAATACTTTTATTTCTATAAAACAGAAGTTAAAAGCTTCATCGGCTTGCTTTCAAACTGTTAAAGAGTCCATAAAGAGCAATACGTATCTAGGGACTTCCATGTGTGTCATCTTTAGAGAATGTTAAACATTAACCAATACTCCAACTAACTTGTATCTAGCAGGTAGATATCATCCTCCCCATTTTTCAGATTGATAAAGCAAGGAAGGGATATTAATTGATCCACTCCTGGCCATAAGAGAAATCAGAATCCAAGCCAAAAATGTAACTCAGCATCCTATGACTCCTGTGCCTACAACAGACAGCATGCATTTCATACAAGAAATATACTTAAAGTTTGAGGTATAGCTAATACTAGTCATCTAAAAATTAAACATTAATCATTATGGGCTTGATTCTTCCTCACTGGCACTTTGCTGCTGCACACTATAAATTTTAAGTGCTACAGTTTTAATGTTTTATACTCACATGCATAGTGTATAAATGACTATATCAAGTTCAAGTGGAGAATCAGGCATAATCTATGAAAGTGCTGAATTCTTCTAGTCAGGTTGTGATGACTCGCATCTTCTGTTGGAGTGGTGAGCATTCAGTACATTGGAAAACTGGGTCCCAGAATTTGAATGATATGTTATCTAGTTATATGGGAGTTCTGACATTAACATTAATGGAAGCAGAAATAAACCCTGAGTTTTGAAGGAGTACAAAAAATAATGCTTAACTTTTTCAAAACTTGTTTACTTTCTCAGTGATTTCTAGGAATGAAAATACTTAGTTATGATCAACATGTTATGATGGAAAAAAAAGCAAGATGTAAAACTGTTTATCTCATCAATGTCAAATACATCAGAATGATTTATCTGTGTGGCCTCAGTAAGGCTTGCTCCAAGGCTAAGTATAGACAGCCAGAAAACCTGAGGCTGAATTGATTCAGTCTTTGCAGGTTATTCTAAATTGCAAAGATTGAACCAATAAGCAAATGAACAGACATTCACTTGTGAGTCAGAAAATGCAGCCACACACCTGCAGTGGCTCAGGCCAGAAGCCAGGAGGCACTAGAGTATGACTCTCTAGCACATAGCCAGCATGAGCTGTGTGTTTGTTTCCTCTTCCTGCTACCCCCAAGGTCTCTGAGATTTGTAGTCCACAATTACAGCAGCAGGACTCAACAGAGTTGTCATCAATCGCTTCCTCGTTCTCCTTCCTGGTACCTCTGGGATTCGTAGTTCACAGTCACAGACAGCACTAAGTAGGATGGAAGGGCAAGGCAGCTCCGTACTTGGTGGGGGAAGGTGAGTTTAACCCCCGCTCTCTGGTCCCAGGCCCCAGGAGGGGTTTGCCTGTTAGGGGAGAGGGGGGGGGGCAATGAGCCAGTGAGCCATCCCTCACTGCTCCAGCTAGGGAGCAAAGGGGTAGGGCCAGCCCTGCTTTCTGGACTGGACAGCCCAGCCCAGCACAGGGCCGCAAAATGCTGGGATGCTTGGGGGCTCTGATTTAACTTGAACCAGAAAGGGGTCTGGGACAGAAGTTTAATAAACTAGTTTGACCTAGATCAGTTAAGTCTGTGACAGTACATTCAACCAGGTGCATCTTGAACTAGTTTCAGCCATTTTGAAATTGGGTTATGTGCACTGAACTTCTGTTACAGGTTTAAACAGCTGTTCATTGGCCCATATGACACAAGAAGCCCAAGTCTTAACTTTTGTTATGTTTTTTTTTGTTCTTGTCCTTAGTGGGTAAGAGTTATGTGCAGTTACAAGTATCCCAAATCCTTGATCCATTTATGATCAACGAACTCTCAAATAAGGGAATTTCATACTTTTTTTTAATAATTATCTTTGGAAGTATTTCTCTATGACACCTGCATCTTACCCTTCTTATTATGTATGCAGGAATAGGAAAATAAATCTCTGGAACACATTCTGATCCCCAGGATAAATTATGAATAAAAGACTTCACCATAAGGGCTGGAGATAACTGAAATACACTCCAAAAACTAGAGTATTCTTAAAATTACCCAAAGCTTCAAGTTTCATTTCAGGCTTAATGAAATGTTTAGTGTCAAATAAAACTTAATTTCCCAGGATTTAATTTCTGGGAGATTTACTGTGGGGGTAATGATTAAATTGGATTCATTGTTTAATATGTTTTGTTTGTTTATTCCAGCTGCTGCATAGCCATAGTCTGTTTCTGTGGCCCTTGTGCCATTGTTGAAAACAACCTATTTTGCTAAATGCATATCTCATTCCTGTATTGTCTTTGTAACACAATGTGGGGGAAATTTTATTTTCCAGCAGACACCAGTGTGCTGGCCAGTGCTAAGTGTCTGTGTTAATGGAGTACTTTCCTTCATGCCCCCCCAGACTTTCATTTTGCAAGATAGTTGCTAAAGGAGGAACTCTGATCTCTTTGAGATTGTTGAGAAGTGAGAATAGGACCAGGATGGAAAAGCTAAATATCAAAAGAGAGCATAGAACATTATTCCAAATACTAAAATCCACAAATTTAAAACAGATGCTTTGGATAAATCATGAGCCTATGATGCAATAATGCTTTGTTATGCATGCAAGGATTCAGGGAAAAGAAAACAGAAGAATTTACTGCTAGAATTTACTGAGAATGCTGCCTCCATTAAACAAAGAGGTTAATGACTAGCCTGCCAGAATACTGTCAGACTGGTGGAATTGGAAGATGTTGGGTGGGGGGGCGTGGGAACATGCTCTGAAAACTCTCTAGCACAACGTCTTTTTTCTTTGTAAATAAACTTTGAAACTGTTTCTTAGCTGAGGCCCAGTGCCTGGACATCAGTCAGCTGAACCAAACCTTACTTGTGAAGCTTTCTCTATCTGGTTTGCCACATGAGGACACTGAGAATACTTAATTCCTTTTTAACAACTGAAAGCAGAAATAGAGATAAAATGGGTGCTTTCTGAACAGAGATCAAATAATTGAGAGGTTGAAATCACGTTTGGAGGAGTCTGATCCTAGATGATTTTTTATTTTATTTTTTTAATTTTTTGCTGGTAGTATTTTTAACAAGAAAATAGAAGTGCTAACCAAAGTCATGACTCCTATTTTGGGCCTGTGCAATTAGAAACATGTTGAAGATGATATTGCAGGCTAATAGCCTATCAGTTAATAGCATCCTTTTCCTGTTTCCAAATCATAGCATGTCCCATAAAAATCTCTGACTACTCACTAGCAAACTATACAAGGAATTATTAGAATTTTTGCAATCTGCTAAGGAACTTTTGTTGTATTGATTATAACTGTCCACACTTAAGGAGATGAATTAATAACACTAAATATGGAAAGCTTCCAGCTAATGACATTAAGCAGTAAAGGAAGCCATAATGATAGAACATAATTGCCAATAATTGTTCAATGGCTGTTCTAAAATCAGATTCCTTTGATGTTTCATGAAAATAAGTATTTTTTTTTTTCTTATAAAGTTATTAGCATTACTGTGGGAGATTGAGTTACTGTTGTTTAACTGTTTAGGTGCTGGGAATTATAACAAGTGCATTACCAATGAGAGTTGAGTTTTATGCTTATGCCAAATAAAAACAGCAGAATGTATAAAATTTGTGCAATAGCCTTCAAAGAAGCTGTAAAATGTCATTTGCAGGAAATGTATAAGTCTGGATTTGATTCTGGAGCCATTTAGCCAGTTTTCTATGGTTGGGATCCATATGCTCTTATTCTGATATAAAACAACTTCGCCAAAATTCTAAGAGCTCCTTTAATTAAAATGTCTGGAGCATCATGTGTATTAGCATCCCCATGCTGAAAAATGACAATGGGGGTGTTTTAACTAAAACTCGTCAAACAAGCTTTAGTTAAAGCACCCCCCATCACCATTTTTCAGCACAGGGACACTCATACACATGACACTCGAGTCTGCTGGAACATGGTAATTAATCGAGTCTGCTCCAGTGCAATTTAATTACAGCATGTCAAAGCAGCCTTACTACATGTATATAGGTACCTTAATCGACTTAAACCCTCCTAATTGGAAATGGAATTAGGCCTAATTAAATTGATATTCCTATAAAGCAGTGGCATGTAAGACATGACAATGAAGCTTGAGGGAGTGATTTCAGTATGTACATTGATATAGCTTGGGGTGTAGGTTGCAGCTGTGTTGGTCTAAGGACATAGGCAATCAAAGTTCTTTGGGTGAATCTGATATCTTTTATTAGACCAACTTAAATAGTTGGAGAACAATTTTTAAGTAAGCTTTCGTGTTCAGAAACCCTTCATCAGGCTGAGGAAGTTTCAGCAGTTGGTGTGTGCTCTTCCTGGATGGAATGAAAAGTAAAGAAACCAGAGGCTAGGCTGGTATGCATTCAAGACATGTAGTCAGTGAAGATGCAGATTGAGGAGTCAATGGGTGAGAGACAGGCTGGGTTAGGGCGGGGAGTGAAGGGGGATGAATAAGGGAGAAGTACCTTGGGGTAGGTTATAACGTGTCCTAAATCCAATGTCTATATTTAGTCCATGATTTTTAGTATCCAGGAGGTTGATGAAGTGGAGTTCATAGGCTCGTCTCTGGGAAGTGATGTGTAAGTTTCCTCTGAGGATCAGGACTGAGAGATTGGAGAGAGAGTGGGTTTCTTGTGAGAAATGTGCCCCCACCGGTAATTGGGTATTTCTGTCTTTGATAGATTTCTGGTGTGCGTTCATTCTGGTGCGCAGTTGTTGTTTGGTCTGTCTTATGTATTTTCCATCAGGGCATTTGGCGCATTGGATAAGATATATGACATTTCTGGAGGTGCAGCTATAAGATCTGGGAATGCTGATAGCTGTTGTGGGGTGTAGTAATTTGGGGGTGCTGGAGAGGTATTGGCAGGTTCTGCATTTCTTGTCATGGCACGGTCCGGATCCATGTGGTGTGTTCTGGGCTGTAGGAAGTTTGCTTCTGGTGAGGAGGTTGGTGAGGTTCGGTGCTTGTTTGAAGGCTAGGATGGGTGGCTCTGGGAAGATCTCTTCAAGAATAGGGTCTCTTTCTAGTATGGGTTGCTCTTGTTTGAGGATTTTCCGTATGGATTCGAGGGAGGGGTGATATGTTATAACCAATGGTGTGCGATTTGTGGGGAGTTTTCGTCTGTACTGCAGCAGTTCTTCACATGGTATCCGGGTGGCTCTTTCAAATGTGCGATCTATCTCTTGGAGGAGTGTCCTTGTTGGATGAAAGCCTTTAGCTTGAGTTTACTGAACCAAAACTAGGTTTTCAATGTGACTTAGTATTAGAATATTTATATCATGATGCATTTTTTAAGCTAAATGTGGTGGTCCTGTCCTCTGTAATTCCATCCATAAAGGATGATGAGTAAAAAGCTCTCTTCATGCTCTCAGTATTTTATCACTGGTCTATAGACTTTATTGGATTGACATTCTAACGTTATTGTATTTGTATAGTGTGGTTAAGTCTAGAGGCCCCAACTCACACATCAGAACTTTGTTTTGCTTGGTGGTAAACAAATATACCAAGAGACAGCATCTACCCAAAAATTATAGTTAAATACAAGTTTAGGTCAATTTTAGATTCACTGAATTGTGGGGACATAATCCCAAACTATTCCATATCTTTCCACCCCTAAAGCTCACGCTAAGACTTTTAATTCATGATCTACTGAAAGAGCCGAAATATATTCAAAGTTTTACTATAGAAAGATGAGTTCTGCAAGAGGTTATTGGGCAAAATTGGCACATGATAAAGATTCACCTACACAGTAAATATGGCAGCTTATGCCCACTTGAGTATTAATTTGATACTGGTATCATGCAGGTATCAAATGTATGCCCAATGAGTTACTGTGCAGTAACCCAGGGGGCCTCCCTGCTGGGTCTGCCCATCTACTAGGGGGCCAGCCTGAACCTAGCCCCAGGGCACTTAGATGACTTTCTCTCCTGGCTTCTATTTGAGACTAAAGTTGGTCTCAAGTGCTGGCAGTTGGCTCTGGCTTCAACTTGGAACTGAAGTTAGTCTCAACGGTTGGTAACCATGTGGCCAGAGCCTGGAACTCCCCCCGGTGGCCACAGGGGCACATGGCAGATTGCTCTGACCTGGGACTAAATTTAACCCCAGGGAGCATTAATGTGCTTTAGCATTAATGTGCTTTAATACCTGCACATGTAGACACTGGCTTATTCCCACTTATTGCAAAGTAATTTACTGTGCAGTAAATTTAAGCCAATGTAAATTCAAGTGCAGATGTGCCCAGTAAGCAGGAATAGGCTGGCATCTACACATGCAGGTGTTAAAGCACATTAATAAGGCCAAATAAATTAGTCCCAAGTCACTCCACACACACACACACACACACACACACACACACACACACACACACACACACACACACACACACATACACACAGGGTTACTGAGCAGTAAGGCATCTGCATGTGCATTACTGCGCAATTACTAATCAGGCATAAATTTGATTCCTGCTTCATGCAGGTATCAAATTTATGCTCAAGTCTGTTTAAGGCACCACATTTACTGCACAGTACAGGCGTGCATGTGTAAATGTATGCCCATACTGCTCAGTAATTTCAGTTACTGCTCAGTAAATGCGCACATGTGGCTGTGCAATAAATTTAAGCTGGCATAAATGCACATGTAGACATGCCCAGAGAAATATAATCCACCTTTAGCAATTACATATAAGTACACACACACATATGATATAATACATTTAAGCTAAATGGTAACTTTTTAAATGAAAATTTTCATTGGCATTTAAAGTGGAAGAAGAGAAATCAGCAGCAGCGTATTCATTCATTTCTATGAATTAAAAACAATCCCTAAAACAACAACAATACAGGTAATTTATGGATTCTTTTATTAAGAATTCATACTATACACCACATTGCCCATCATGTCACGATAATTTTATTAATTATAGGACTAAATAACATTACACTGCAGTAATGTATATTTCCCCTTAGTATCTTATGCTTAGTATGTGTTCATTTCTTTGGAACACTGTGGCCGTTTCTGGCAGGAATTTCCGTGGCACTCATTGGTGTAACTCTGCTCCCATTAATATTAGTGGGAGTTTTAACAAAGTTAAGTGAGTACTAAGACCTTTTGAAAGTCTGTCCCCCTAATGTCTACCAGTTTTGTAAATATTATTTCAAAGTATTAGAAATACAGTTGCATGTTTACATTAATGTTGGGGGTTTTGTTTTGTTTTGTTTTTTCTTCCCTTTATAAGCAGTGTGGAAAAGGCTAATCAATTGTTCATAGATCCTAGGAACTGAATAGGCTAGGCTACTTATAAGGCTTTACAGTACAATCATTGGATGTTACACATTTGTTTATAATATTTATAATACCTATTAATTTGACCATTAACAGACAGTTGACAAATGAAACCTTAGCATAAAGCATGACTGAAGCCTGCACTCATAGACTGCAAATGTAGGCACATAGTGTTATGCATGCACATGCGTGTGTATGCACATATGGATGCACATGCATACATAACACCATTTGCATATGTTTGCACTTTACATACATAGATAGACACACACACACACATAGAGAAATAGATCCAGGTTTTTCTAAAATGGGTGTGGGAGCTGCACTGCACTGTAGGGGTAGCTGCGCTCCCCCTTCCAAGCCTCCTCCTGCCCTCCTCCCCACTCCAACCGGAAGAACATGCCTAGGGAATGGACTTTAAGTCCCAAAAAAGGTAAACTCCACCCCCCCCCGGCCACCTAGCCCTCCATTCTCAGAGGCACGTTTCCTCTCCTTTGCTGTTCTGGGGAGTTCCTGTCCTACTCTAGTAGGGCTGTGAGGAGGTTGGGCTTTCCCTGGGATTGCTGCAGCAAAGGCAGCAGCAGACAGGCAGGTTCCCCTTCCCTGTGCCTGGTCTTGGGCTCTGGGAACACCTAACTGGAGCAGGCAAGGAGAGAAAACCCATCCACTTGCTGTCCACCTCTATCCCAGGCTGAGCCCAGCCCCTGGGCAACCCAGCTGTGGACCAGAACAGGAACTCCCATCATCCTTGGGACGGCACAGTCAGCGGGGACACAGGCAGGGGAAGGGAGATTAGGAGGTAAGGTACAGTGGAAGAGAGAGCATAGGCATCTGAACATCAAGGGGAAGAAGAGGGGAATACTTACCTCTTTTGGGACCTGAAAAAGCTGTCTGGCAATGTAGAAAGGGCTCCCAGCAATAAATACTACCACCACACTGCCCCCCACCACCCCCACAGCCAAATATCTAGACCCATGAGGAGCCTTTTCTTTGGATTAAGATGCACCCCAATTATCCCTAGTTGGTTTTGGGGAGAAGGTGTGGCTTAAACATGAGGAAATACAGCAATTACAGAAGAGTAAAGTAGCAATAGTATGTCTATAAACATTTTGACCTGCAAAAGATCCAAGCATCCAGGCCATAGCAGTGTGTGCTCATTTAGCACCTGGGGTGTGGGGAACACTATTCTGCTTATCCTACTCACTTCCCGCCCCCCAGATGCACTGTGTCTTGCTGTGCTGCACTACCTAGTTCCTATGACTGCGCAGAGGAAGGACAGGGCTTCCCCCACCACTGCACTCTGGTGGGCAGGGAGGAGCAGTGGAGCACCATTCTGCTTTCTTTGCTTACCCCCTGGTACACTGATTGGCAAAGCATTGTCCTGTCAGGCTCCTTGAGTTGGTTGGGCAGGGGCAAGACAGAGCTTTGCCCCAGCAAAAACTCCTGGTTGAGGAGTCAGCAGGGAGGAATAGAGATCCTGGTGTTCCTTAGAGTTGGTGCCCAGGATGTGTGCCCCCTCACCCTGCCCTAGTTGCACTACCACATCCTAGGGAGTCTACTGCCTGACAGTTCCAGAGACTTCAGAGTTTGCAGCCCAAGTTACTATACTACTTAATCAGGGAACCATGTGAAATCGCAAATGGTGTAAGATATCTTTCCTTCATGGCATGCGAGGCCTGTGACCATCTGGCATTCTCAGCACCAGTCTCCACGGATCCTCTCCCTAGCTCTGAGAGAGTGAGAGAACTACATAAGATGAAGGAGAGTGTTTTGAAGTTCCTTTAATTAATATTGACTTTTTTGTGTCAGTTTTGTGTAGGCTTAGCCATAATTATGTCCTGAGCTCAGTAAGTCATACTTCTTTGCAGAACATGACAGAGAGAATGAGTATTTTCAGTGGTAGATCTTAATTTGTAGTGATATTAATGCATGGTAAGGGTGGTGATCTTTAGCTGCTCCCTCATAACTAGTGCTACTAACGTAAGATTCATGAACTGAATCATGAAAAGGTATTGGCCATAGCAGCTTACCCTCAGTGACTATGACACTGCTTCCTCTTGGTCTGCACAGGAGATTTGAGCAATTTCAGTTCTTGACATGAGGCTTCTTATGGATTACAGCCCATGCTGAGCCCCATGTCAAGAGCTGCAATTGTATGGATCCCCTGTGCAGACCATCATTTCTTCTGCACCTACAGAGTTTTATCAGGTGTCTCTAGGCTTCATTTTGATGGGCTTTGGTACAGATGCATGCACATCTATGGTATGGGTTATGAGGAGTGTTTACCTTGCATGTACCACAAACAATATTAGGAGATGCTTCCTGGACCCTTTTTCTTGTGGCAAGAAGAAAAGGGGCCTTTTGTCCCCACAATCTCCATTTCTTTTGCACAGGACTCATTCACTGAATGAGCAGTCTTCTCCATACTCACAGATGGCAAGAAGGTGCACCTCTCAAGGTCACCAGAAACCTCGGGGAAAGATGGTGCCTTCCATAGTACAGTTCCCCACTGTCATGTACACAGCACTGTTGTATGTTTCATAATCCTTGTTAGAATCATCCTGGCATAATGATATACCAGGTATAAATGGTATAATTGACTAACACTAATGTGAAAAAAATAGAATCAAAATGGAATCTAACTTGTTGCCATCTTAGAAAGCCTTTTTAAATATTTTTTTATGTTCATCTCAAAGGCATACTGCATACCAGTAGCCTAACTAAGGAGGATGGGGCAGAGGGACAGCCCAGGGAGCAATCCTTTGGTGCTGCCTTTGGTTGGAGGAGAGGTAGTACAAAAATAACCACTGCATCTGGTAGCCAGTAATGGCCCGTGCGCTGCTGCTGCCCTAGACACAGAGCCACTCTGTCACCTGCTCTGCTGTGTACAATATAGAAATGCTGTTCAATATTCATGCTTGATAATGTGTCAGTAAGAGTATAAATGCTTTGTCAGGTTTTTTCCTGGTTACAACATACAATAATCTCATTAGAGACACCATTGTGGCATTCAGACTTACAGAGCTATACACCTACTTATGTGAATATACCTATTGACCTCAACGGGAAGATTGTGTAAGTGTTTATCACTGAATAAGAATGGAGCAATCAGTGTAGTATTTTGCCTGACAAGCTCAATAAAAGGTGACTAAGATTCTTTGGGCTAAATGCTATAGATTAAAAGTAGAAAGAGAAACCCTGTTATCTGAGTTACTGATGAAAATACCCTTCTGTTCCCACTAACTTCAGTGGACATTGGAAAAGTGCCTCAGTTGCCATAGTAGAGAAGAATATTGGTTATTCTGAAGCTAAATTGTCAAATTTATCAAGGGTTATAATTAGTACTAAGAAACCGCTACAAAAAAGCATAAGAGATGAAGAGAAAAATGATGGATGTTTCCTATTCTCTGGGATTGTGCTTCACTCAGTTAATTACCTGTGCATAATATTTTAGTTCCATTAAAAATGGAGGTGTATGACTTATACTGATGCTTATCTTGTATCCTATATAAAATCTCATTGATAAATCATGTTTAATTAGGCATGTTAGTATTTTTGCTATAAATGCTAGTTTTTCCACAGATATGCTATACAGGTTCTTACTTCTATGTATTAAAATTACTTTGCAAGCATACATAACATCAGAACTGTTTTAAGAAATTCTGCAGCACATTTATTTTTTCTGTTTTGATCAAATGACCCCAAATTATTTAAATATTTTTTATTAAATACTTCACTTATCTGTCCTGGCAATAAAATCACTGTGGTCTGACTTTTAATTTTTCTTTTAAATGACATCCAGAGAGCAGATAAAATGGGTGCTTGTTGCTTAGGTGCCAACAAAAGCCTTCAAATCCATAATTGACTCTGTTATATGTGGAACTGCTCTTGCCAATTAATGTTGCAAATGGTGGGTGATCACCTTTCCCTTTTTTGAATTTAAGCTTTGTTATATATAATTTATTTTTAATGGTAAAAATTGTTTTAAAATATTTTGAAGGCTCCATGATTGAACTTTTATTCTTGCATCATCTATATTGAATAGTTTACCAATACTTCAGGATGCTAGGACACCTTGAGTAAGTTTGGTAGAAGAGCCTGGTACTATTTTAATTAGAAGGTAGATGAGGTAAGTACTCAGCATTTCTTATTTATGTTGTTGCCATAGGCTGTCTTTCAAGTATACCCAGCAGCTTCTGGAGAACAGGAATCCTTCACAGTATTACTATGCTAATGGGACCTTTACATTAACAGACAAATGTTCACCTTATGTGTACTGATCCAAGCGTTATTTAACATCCTTTATTGGTTTAGCTATTGTTCTTAAATGAAGTCTAGTAAGGAATACATCTGATAGAAAGGTTTCCCCTTTTCAAGTTAATCTCAGATATACTCTTGTTTACCTGGTTTAGAAAAGCTGTTATTGGGTTGCCAATACAAGAGAATAATCAACCAAGCTGTCAAAAATGCTGCTGATAGCTGACAGTTCCTACAGCAGAACTCATGTACTCTGTTTACACCAAGGACAGCAAAATCACAGGATTTTATGACTGTTGCCTAGTCATCTCTAGTCTCTATACTTCCATTACACCAGGAAAGTAGGTGTTCTCTGTGTGTGAAATTCCTTCTGTTTCAAATACATTTGATGTTAAGTGGCTCTGTATTAACGGTTGCCTGAGAGCTATGCATCTGAAAGGAAAATTGCTACTTTTTTGTTAGAAGGCACACAGTGGTTTTGCTTACAAAAGCCCCTGTATGCTTATAGAAATTGTTTTGGGGTCAGCAGTACTTGGAGTTTTTCATACGATAACATTAAAAAGGAAAATCAATAGTTGGCTTAAAGATATTAAAAAGATTGCTTTTACATTCACAATTGTATTGAAACTAGTGGTATTCTATTAGTAATGTGAAGAGGGAGATGAGCCAGAAACTCCATCATGTGCTCTAGGGACCTTACTGTTCCAATCCATTTTATGTGGAATATAGTCAAGTGCTCTGGTGACCGGCACTAAACCCTAAAGTAGTGACAGTAATGACAGACAACTTCCCACAATGCAATATTATTTAGTGGCATGCTATAATTAATCCTAGTAAAATCATATCTAATTTATTAGCTCCACGGTACTCTGCTGCATATGTTCTCTATGTATGGAACATTATGCTGATCAGCAAGGTTTTGATCCTAAGTCTATCTGAAGTCAGTAGGTCCAAGTCAGCATCTCTTCTTTAAACTTGTACACACATGTCCAGCATATCAGCATTGCTGTATGCCTGTCTTCTGGAATGTAAAATCTACAAGGCAAGAACTGTTATTAATTTTGTGCACAGGATAGTGCTAAACAAAATTCAGGCTAGAATGTGAAGCCCAGATTTATGATGATGAGCAATTATTTGGTTACGTAGCCCCCTTGAAATTAACTCAGTAATTCATCTAAGCAGCTCCTTGTCCATATGAGTAAATGTTTTATAGCCTGGCCCACAATGAGTAAGCAAGTTCTAGGAGGTATCTAAAGTGGTGCTGTGGAAGCAAAAAAGTGGTTATTTCTTTTATGTTCTGGAAGATGACATTAAAGGTACAGCTAATGCTCATTGCAAATAGGAAAGAGGAAACAAGAGAGTAATCTTGGCCGGTTAGAAAACTGTTACAAAAAATTGGGCTGGTATAGTCGGGCTAAATTAATTTGAAATTTAGTGTTTAAAGGATGAAGAAACCTTATAAGTGAAGAAGCCTAAAAAAGCGACTTGCAGTTGGTGTAACAATGGACTGGAAATTTGATTTGAGTTTGTCAAATATATAAATTTAAAAGTCAGATGAGTTTGGAGCTTCCTCAGAGCAGTAAGTAATAGTCCTTTGTCATCATTTCAGCTACCAGAAAACATACCAAATTATACATTTTTATGACTCTCATATTCAGAACTGCCGCTGTGATGATATTTTAAGCTTATAGAAGAAGACTGCTGCCTTAACATGGCTCTGCCTTTATAGACTGTAGCAGATGTTTAGTTGGTGGAAAATGGTTATTATCTGTGGACTTGAATGACTGCCATAAACCCCTTTACCAGATGAGGATCAGGCCCTGAATCTTTTGGCATTTTTTTAATAAAGACTACAAATTGTGCATAGAATTAATCCAAGAAACATTATCTAAGTATTCAGGAACTAAATAGAAGCTGTCTTTGGTCCGTACTAAAAATCTTGCTGTTTTAATGTTATTCCAGTTACTTAATAATGAATATACAATGGGTTGCACTTCTGATTGGTTTGTAGTCTGTAGGATTGATTTGCTAGTGTAACTTGGAACTGAAAACAAATGTCCAGATACTTTTGAATGTCTCTCTTCATCCACCTCTGCCAACAGAATAAAATATGAGCTTTTCCAGTAAGAAATATTTTAAATGGTTAGATACTCACAACCAGAGAGAGCATTTTTCCACAGCTCATTTGTTTTATATAGACTGTCAAAAGTGAATTAAGATCCCTTCGCTGATAGCATGCATTGGACCTTATAGTTAGGCTGCTAGGTTGTTTTTAATAGATGCTTGATGGTTCATTGAACCTCTGTTCAGTGCATCTTTAAATAATAAAAAAAGAGGTTGAGAGAATTATATATGCATCATATATTATGTCACTGACTTGTTCCATATGTAAATTAAGAATTAATATCATTTGTATCATCCCAAATGTGTTCCTGCTTTTGTTTAATGACACAGTGCTATTCTTTTGTATGTGCAGTCTTCCCATAATGACATTTACTATATCAGTGTGACTCAGTCTGTTCAAGTGTGTCCTATTAATCCAATGCACCATTTACATCTCATAGAGTGTTAAAGCGCTGCATCTGCAAAGTAATGTAGAAGAAGATCTCTTTAAAAGTTATTTAATATATTTGGAGCCAATTCTGTGTCTTTTTTTCATAAAGCTCTCCTTGGATTCAGCTGAGTGCAGACAAGTCTTGCTGTATGCAAGGACCCAAGGAGGGTTTCTGTCATGGTGCCCTGTGTCATTAGCATGGGATTACAAATGTACATGGATGAAAGAACCAAGGATATTTTGAAATGTACTGAGGAGATCTAATGGTAAATAATACTTTTGATAGACAGGGTCATTGCCTACTAATTTCAAAAAGGGATAGGAAGACAGGAATTATATTGCATACTACCATTACTGCAACCCTGTGGTATAATGGCTCAGTTTCATCCCCAGTTTCCATCCTCCACTGGTGTCGGAGCAGCCTCTCTATCACTTCCTGATTACTCAGAATATGTCTAGTAGCTATGATTATTTGACACTTTATGAACAGCATTCTCACAATTACACACACATATCTGTTGTTTGAAGCAACTTTGATCATCAGTCTCTTCTCTCTCTGCAGACTCTGCCACTGTTCTCTCACACAGACATCTATCTAAAACTGGAAGGTATTCATTCTGTTGCAGTGTTTTTATTTCACATTTTTAAGTGCCTTGTGCAAGGTGATTAAAGTACACACATGGGGTCTGGGTTAATAACATTTGTTGGTAGGCAGAGCTGGTAGCAGTGATCTGTTCAATCTGAAAGCATGTGCACTGGACTAACTTCTAACTACACTGGGGTTCACCAGGTACAATACAGTATCTCTGAGGGACACATCAATAAAGTGCTCAAATTCACTTAGGCTAAGGGGATGTACCCTTGTCAAAGCAAATAGCAACAAAACATCACCATTAAGACAAATATTTGGCTTGGGAGAAAAATAAGAACAGGTATCCATGCACTGAATGTTGCTTGTTTATCATGGTTAAATACCATGATTTTATTTTGTCTTGGTAAGCACAAAAACAGTTTTCTAAGCATACATCTTTCAGCTTGCTTAAGCTCAATAATGCATTTCATGGGTCAGAAAAGAGGCAAAGTCAGCAAGTTTCCAGATTGCATGTGCCCCTAGCAGGTGTAAAGCATTGAACAAAATTATTAGCATTAAGAGGAGCAGTGTCATGTTGGCACGTGCAGATCCTCTCTTCCCTTTTCCTGCTTTTTCTTTCCAATCTTTTCCTTTCTACCACACTAAAATATGGAAAACATGCATTGCATAAATATTGACTATTTTCTGTTTCATTCTATACACCAAATTAAGCTTATTTCCAACTTCCCTGACTAATTAGGTGTACATACCTGTTCCAGAGTTGAATTTGATCCTAGAGATGGAAAACAATAACTTCCACGTGTTTTGTTTTATTTTTATTTTTTTCTAACTGAATAGATCTGTGCATTAATACAAACATTAGCATTATCTGTTGCACTACTTCAAATTAATTCCCAATTTATTTCCCTGATTTCTTTAAACCCATTCACATTCATAGGATTTTCATGCTGTGATGGATCAGACTTAAAATAGTAACCATTTTGCAGGTAATGAGGACCACAGTTTTATGTATATGCTGTGAAGTGTACCTTTTACCACACTGCTGTTGCACTTACCTAGGTTTGTTGCCAGGGTTTTTGATGGATTATTAAACATTTCTTGGTAACTGGGAGTGTCTATAGATGTTTAGGGGAGGCACACTAACTTATGGTGCTTTACACAAAGTGCCATGAGTTAGAGTGCCCACTAAACCCAACAGACATTCATCTCTTAGGTCAGGGGTGGGAGAGCTTCAGTCTGCCTGAGTTGTCAGTATTCAGTGCAAAACTACCTTGAAAGATGAATAATTACATGAATATCTGAAAGGAAAGGATTTCTTATGGTGATATCTTTTATTGGACCAACCATGTAGTTGGAATAAAGTTAGGCAATTTTTGAATGCCAGATAGTTCTTACTCTTAACACACTAATTTGGAATTTCACCCAGTGTTAGTAGGGGTAATTTCAGTGTTATCAAAGGAGTCTCACCAAAAGAAATCGGGGATGAATTTGACTCACTGGGTATATCTACACATATAGTTAATGCAATGCAATAAAGTGGTGCAGTTTGCACTGGAGTCAGCTGCTCCTGGGAGCAGCATTTACATGTTCAGTTAGGACCGCAGCATGTTGAGCCAGGGCAGAGCAGCCCTGGGCTTGCAAGTGGTCCTGGGGGTCAGCCCCCCACTCTAGGTGATGGCTTTGGGCCGTGGAGGGCCTGGCTTGAGCACGAGGGTGCTATAGTGCAGGGCTAGTCAGCAGGCAGCCCCCATACTGTAGCATCATCATGGCCCGGCCAGTCCCTGTCACAGTCTACACATGCATTTGATCATACCTAAGTACTCTGCCATAAGATAGTACTGCCCCTGACAGTACTAGCTTACAGCAGAGTTAATTAATCTACTGCCCCCTAACACCAGTACACATGTAGACTGCGATGCTTTATTGAGAAGCTACTCCACAGTAGTTTACTCCACAGTAAAGTGCACGTATAGATGCACCTACTGTGAGGTCAAGTACATGCTATAGTCTGTTAAAAACTTTCCTGTTATGTACAATTTTTTGTTCTGAGCTTCCTGTTAATGCTGCTAAAAGGAGAAGAGTGTTGCTAAACGTGCATTTAAATCCTTTTACATAATTTAAATATCTGCATTACTAATACAGTAGTAATATAGTGAAGTTTAGGGACCTCACTTCTAGCACCGAATGAAATGTTTAAACATTAAAAACAGTGTGTTATTTTCAAAACACCATATTATTTCTGGTGTCTTTTGTAGGTAACAAGTAAAACAAAGTAACACAACTCCTGAACATCCTAGGGCTAAATAAAGCAGTCAAAAAGCCCAAGGCTGAATCAGTTCAATCTTAGCAGGTTAGTCTAAGCTGCATATATTGAACCAATAAGTGAACAGGCATTCACTTTTGATTCTGCAAATGCAGCCACATGCCCGCAGTGGCCCAGGCCAGAAGCTGGGGGGCACTAGAGCATACCTCCCTGCTCAGCTAGAGCTTGGGCCAAGGATAGCTCACCCAGCCTGTGAGGGAGCAGGGGTTGCAGGACAGGTGAAAAACATCCTGTGATGCTAATTTAATTTTAATCTGGAGGGGCTCTGGGACAGAAGTTCAATTAACTGATTTAACCTAAATCAATTACGTCTGATACTACACCTATCCAGGTTCATCATAAGCTGGTTTTGGCCATTTTGAAAGCAGTTTATGTGCACTGAACTTCTGTTGTTACAGATTTGAACCAATTTCCAATCACTTATACCAGTTTATGTGTAATTTCTGTCCCTAGCCTAGGTGGCAGTGATGCACAGTGCAGCATCATTGGCTGTACTACTGGCAGCATGGTGGAAGCTAGGCTGGCAGCACAGCTGCTTCTATTTTTTTCCCCTTTCCACTCTCCCCTCCAGGGTCAGTTCTACAACCTTTATTGTGAATAGCAGCATATGACATGGCTGTTTAATGACATAAATTACATTAGTTTAGAGAATTCTGAACATTTCTCCTACCTAGGTAGCCACAATTCCAAAAAGTAAACTCAGAGGATAATATTCAACACTGAATAAAATCTTCCAGTGCTGCCTTTGGACTTCATGTCTTTAATGACCATGACATCAGGACCCAAAACAAACTTTTTGCCTACTTCTGTCAAGTCTGTTATCCCTATACTACTGTACGGGCGTGAAACTTGGATGATGCACTGAAAGCTTTGTAATGTTACCATCAGTGATGCTGATCATTTCCAGTGGTGCCGTGCTGTACAACAAGCCACTAATCATTTTGAGCAAACTCTCCTGAGTATGGAGATGGATTGATAAAGAAGCTGTGGCCCAGAATCACCAGGATCTCCTCCTTCTGCCAGAACTATTTGCCAAATCTGTAGTTGAACATGTGCATATTGGATTGGCCTCCTCAGTTAACTATGGACTTGCCAATGACTTCCTATTAACTCGGGAACTGTCATCCTCATATCGAGGGACTGCCAATGATGAATAAGATCATCTAGAAAGTCTGATTGAGTAATGAATGTAAAATGAACAGTGTGCATTTTCAAAAGTTCCTTGATTCTACATTTCATAAGCATGTCTGCTTGATTTTTTTTTTTTTGATGATTGCTTGGAGTCAAGGAACCTTCAAGAATCTAGCTGATCAGCTTTGTGAAACCCAAACTTCTGTATAACATAGCAGTAGGTTCCAAGTAGGTCTCGCTGGATACTTTTAAAGTTATAATCCCCCTATATTTGTCAAGTTATATATCTTATCAATGTATCTGGTTCAGTATTGTACTTTAGAAAGCTGTATTACATTTATTCTGAGGGAGGTGTTTCCGTTGAATCAATTTAAGTTCTCATCACAGTTTAAAAAACTATGCTTGTGAGTGCCATACTGGACACATTTTAATCAGACTATTTAAGAAAAAAAAAAAAAAAGGTTAATATGGTTCTATAATTGGATCCTTTTACGTTTAGAGAAGTGGCTCTTCACTGTCTGATAATCTGCTCATGAAAATAGTTGTGGGACTCCAGTACTGCCATTCATCATTTCAAATGGATTCTAGTTCTTTTTGTCAAGGGAACAAAAATTTAGTATAATAAGCATTCCAAGAAAAAAACAGTAAAAACCACTTGTTTTAGCCCCTGGATTTTAGACTCTCTTTTTTTTTTTTTTTTTTTTTTAACTTCTTACCTAAATTAACACAGTTCAGCCATTTTACATACAAGCAGGCACTCATTTTCATCTCTTTGAGACCTAAGCGCTTATTTCAGTTGAACAGTAACGTTTTGCTAGCACATTTGTTGAAAATGTATATCAAAGAAAGTGTAAACTAAATAAACTGATTCACTCAGGCATTAGATCTCTGGGACCTATACTGATCTGGATGTGCTTAGCTCCTTGGTCACTATAAAGCCTTTTGAAATGACTAAGTTTTAAAGAAAGAAACTGAACAATTTGGGGTTTTTTTTCCTGTTTTATCATTTGGCACTGGAACTAGTTTCAGAAAACAGAATTAAGACAGTAGAAACATATGTGCCTGCTAGTGCTTGGCAGTTTCAGACAATCATCTAGCAAAGAGTGCTGTGTGGCTGGATGTCTCGATCCTCCTACTGCCTCATGAAAGTCATTAGGACTCTATGGAACCTGAAGAATCGGCTTGCATAGAGCATGACTAGGACTGGAGCCATAGTCAACTTATATCCCATCCTCTCCCCCATGCAAAATACAACCTTTGGAGTCGATGGAAGTTTTGCTTTTTTTTTTAAATCACAGAAAGCAGGGAAAATACCAAGGACAAATCTACCCATCCAATATGAACAATATGAATGTGAATTCCTTCATGAAATTTTATTCAGTGAAAAATAAAATCTGTATTTTTAAACATTTCCTTGCAGCCATAGTGGCCTAAGATAAGCTGTTTTGTTGTTGCACAAACATTGGGCTGAGTGACTACAATAAGAATAACATCCTTTATATCCCTCAATCTAATTTTTGTCCTAAAATTAAGCAAATTCCCACAAGAAAGCTGGCTTCTTTTTCTTAACTATTTCAAGGACATTAGCTACACAGGTGAGAATATATTCATGTAATATTCAAAGGGGCGCATTCTTACTCATATGGGCTAGTACCTTTAATCATTAGTGGACCCATTGATTTCAATTAAAGAATGCTTAACTTTAAGCATGCATTTTAAATTGATTGCTTGGTAATTTGGGGGTTTTGTAGACTGGGGGCAGAGTATTCCCCTGATCCCAAAATGCCTGATTCAAAGCCCAATGAAGTTAAAGGCAGCATCAAATGAGGTTGTAGAATCTGATCCAAAGAGATTCTTTTTAGCATATAAAGCACACTGTAGAAATTGCCATCTCATATCATATTGTATATAACCTTTTAGCTAAACTTTGTCATTGATATAAAAGGAGAAGACCTGTTTTAAAATATGTTGGTTTGTTTTGGCCCAATACTATTTGAAATTATATTACAACAATGTGAAACAATTTATAAAAAGCCATGGTAATTTAATTTGAGCTGAAGTGATGATTTTTGCATGATGAAATTAAGCATGCCTGAAGGTTTTATTTCAGTAAAGGTAATAAATAACATTACCTAGAAGCATACATTTGAATACCCACCACAAAGCCTTGCATAGAAATAAGCTAAAAAGTAATTTAAAAAAAGTGAGTAAACCTTGCTTGCATTACTGCTTTGCCTTAAAGTTAAATTAGCAGGCTGAAGCAATATGAGCAAGTATATGGTATAATGGGGGGTTTTTCTCCCCCCAGTTTGAACCAGAAAAGAAAATGTTGATACTAACTAGATCAGACACGCAGTCCTTCAGATGTAGACTCTTTTTAAATTAAGATCCTTCATTGGTGTTCTTACCACGTTACTACTGCAGGCTTCCCTGCATTGAAGTCTGGCTATTGCCAGCCAGGTTTTAAGTGATACATGCTGGTGAACCATGCAAAATTACTTGGAAGGTTTTCTTTCTTTCCTCCTCTACCCCCTCTGCCATCCCCAAGAGTCTCACTTGCAAAAAATAATCTTGTGGTCTAGAACTTTAATCCCTAACAGTTTACTATAATGTGTTGGGATACAGCTACTGAAACATTATTTTCAGTCTGATTTTGAGGCCAAATGTTACATATGTGTACATTTCATATTACTGAAACAACATATGTTGGATTATTGTAGCTCTTCTCAAGCAATCATAGGTTCTTGATAAGGGAGCAATTTTATTATAGCAGAGGAATAGTGAATGTCTTTACAATAGATAATAAAATAGAAAGAGAGAACACAAAATATTAATAATGTGATATAATGTGATATAATGTGATATAACATGATTGTTTCTTAATTTGTGATGGGGCATCTTACAAATCAAATCAACATCTATTTTAGAGATTGATTTTTAAAGTTTGGCTGTGATGCTATTTTTTTATGGGTAAGTTTTCATTTCCCCACCCCACCCTTCAGCACTGGCTGGGGAGCCCCCAAAATGAGCTCCCTCTGCTGCCTCTCCCTCCTCCCATTCTGAAAACAGTGAGCACTGGCAGAGAGCCCTGGCCATTGCTATGGAAACCTGGCTGCAAGCTTCCAGCCCACAGTTACATTCCCCTCCTGCCTGGAACCAACATTGAACTTCTGTTTGGTCTGGGGTAACATAACTTGGAATGTTTTGCAGAAATCATTCTCAGTTGCAGCTGGGAGCTGCATTTCTGTGTGCACCATTAGTCTCTAGGCTGGGGGTTCTCGATCCCTGGGCTGTGACCCAGTGCCAGGCCACAGGGGGTCAGCTGCTGGTCTGCAGCATGGTCAGCTGCCAGACCAGAAGTGGCCACAGACTGGCAAACTGTGGTTCCCCCAGAGCCTGCAGCAGCGCATGGTTTGCCCCCCTCCCTCTCGCCTATGGGGTAGGGGTTTCCTTACCTGTCTGCTGGCCAGAAATTCTGGCCGTGGTTGGCTGTGACTGATGGGCCGTGGTTTGCCACTTCTGAGCCATGGTTTGCCGGGCCATGGCATAAAAACTTTGGGAACCCCTGCTCTAGACCACTATATATTAGTAAAGTGCTGTTAATTTCCAACTGTTTTCTAAATGTAGAGTAAAATACAGAGCTTCAGCAATTGGGAGCAAGTTTTTAAAGGATCCATGGTTTAGTATATTTTTAGACCTACATTTTAGACCCTATAGTCGGGCCAGATTTTTAAACATGCCACGCACAAAGTTCTGTCAGTTACATTTTTCTTTATTTTTCCTGTATATTTAATTTGTGTATTTTTTCTAATCTTAGTAATAGTTTACTACTGCCACAAATGTTGCCCTTAATTTAGCAAATACCTAAGTATTGGGGAGTCATCTTAGATTCAGTCATCTTGGATTTGGATAAATCTGGTATTTCACCATTTTCACTTCCCTGAAAATCCATGAATACATCTACTTTTGTAACAGCATCATCTTACCCCAAGACTGAGACTGAGTCACAGAAAATAGTGGTGGTATGGTGAGATGGAGAACTCACCTGCCCTTTGTATTCATTTTTTTTACGGTAGAACATGATCACACTTGGGCACAAATACCCACTTATTCATCTGATAGGTGGAATAAATTATGGCCCATATTGTGAATATATATATATTTTAATTGTGGGGTGTATTTTTAATGAATTTTTCTCCATAATGTAACAAAAAGGAATATGGTTAGAAAGCATTTTATCTGAAAGAGCTGTTACCTTGTTTTGGCAGACCACATTATTTTTATCTGCTTGTTTAGAAATGAGAATACCAGTAAAATTGTGACTGTCTGTCTCAAACAAGAAGCAGCTTCTAAATAGCATGAAATGAATGGTGAAACTTTTAAATACACAATATGAATTGGGAATGGACCCAGCTATTACACTCTGAAATAAATCCAGGTTACTATAGCTTCAAAGGTTGGTGGATACAACAACATGATTGAGAACTGGACCCTTAACGTTTATCTATACCTATGAGAAATCCCTTTTATTTTTTGAATTCCTTTCAATCCCTGATATGTTTAAGATGATATAGATGTAATAAATTATACATTAAATTATATTGTATGAGTTCTACAAGATAACTATGCATTGCATGAAATAGAATTTTCTCTTTTTAGTTTTAAGTATCTTTTACTAATTTCAGTGTGTACCCCCAGATGTACCCCATTTAATTTACAATTTGATAAATTAAATACTAATAAGTCACCAGGACTGAATAGCATTCAGCTGAGACTTATGAAGGAACTCAAAGGTGAAATTACATAATTGTTGGCAATAATATATAACATCATTAAAAACAGCTTCTCTACAAGAATACTTGCAATTTGCCAGTGTAAGGGCCATCTTCAAAGAATGGCTTCAGAGCTGATCATGGGAACTACAGGCCAGTGAGTCTCATTTCCATCCCTGATACATTGGTAGAATCTGCAATAAATAAAATCAGCACTCACATGGACAAATATGATCTTCTGGAGAAAAGCTGGCATAATTTTTAAAGGGAAATCTTGCCCCACCAATCTGCTAGAGGTTTTTGAGTGTCAACAAGTATGAGGACTGGGGGGATCCAGCTAATGTAATATTTGGACTTTCAAAAAGCTTTTTACAAGGATCAGAGGTCTTTGAACTGAGATCTGGTTAAAAAGTAGGAAGCAAAAGATGAGGCTAAATGGTTACTTTTCAGGATGGAGAGAGGTCAAAAGTGAGTTGCTTCAGAGATTTGTGCTGTGTCTAATTTTGCTCAAAATTTTCATCAGTGATCTGGAAAATGGGGGTGCACAGTGAAATCTCAAAGTTTGCAGATTATACCAAATTATTCCAGGCAGTCAAATCACAAGCTCATGGAGAGGAGCTGGAGAAAGATCTCAGCCAGTTAAGTAAGTGGGGGAGGGGAGACGGACTAGCAGAGGAACATCAGTGTCAACAAGTGAAAGGTAATGCATGTGGGGAAAAATAACCTCAACTATACATGCACAAAGCTAGGTTCTAAACTAGCTGTTACAACTCCAGAAAGAGAAGCAACGGTTTAAGTCATTGTAGACAGTTCTCTAAAAATGTCAGCTCAATTTGCAGTAGTGACCAAAAAAACCCAATAATACATATTAAGCATGATTAACAAGGAATAGAAAATAAAATGGAGATCATCATGACATTGTACAATTCCATAATGTGCCCATCTTGAGAACTATGTGCAGATCTGGTTCTCTGCATTTCAAAAGGGATGTAAGAGAATTAGAAAAGGTGCAGAGAAGGGGAAACAAAATTGTTAGAAACACAGAGCAATTGTCACATCAGAGGAGCCTAAAAGCAGTGGGAGACTTTGGAAGAAGAGAAAGCCAAAGGGAGATATGATAGGGGGCTATAAAATCATAAAGGTTGTACACCAAGTGAACAAGGAACTGTTGTTCATCGTGTCCCAGAGTACTACAACCAGGGGCACCCACTGAAATTAGTAGGTGACAGGCGTAAAACTGACAAGATAAAGTATTTTTTTTCTTTATGCTACTTGTAAATAACTTGTAGAATTAATTGTCTCAGGAGGTGGTAGAAGCAGATAGCACAGACAGGTTCCAAAAGGAACTAGACAGATTCATGGATGATAGATCTCTTAATAGCTGTTGAGCATAATGGCTATAGATGTTTCATCTGGCATTTCTATACCAATAATAGTAGATGCCAGGGAGGGTAAAGGATAACCTGTAGATCCCTCTAGATCTATCCAGTTCAATGCTTTCCCTCTAGCATCCACTTCTGCCACTCTCAGAGATGGGATACTGGGCTAGATGGACCATTGGTCTGACTCAGTAGGGCACTTCTTATGTTCTGAATACACTAGCTTCACTGGGATATGTGTTTTATTTCTGGACACCCTGGTTCCAATTCTGATTTTTTTTTTTTTCTAGTGGATTTTTAAAGAAATGTGACTCCAGTGAATTCCAAGATAGTTATTCTAATTTACATTTGTGTAAGCTTGCTCTTAATCACGCTATGACTTCCATGTCTCACAAAAGAAAGGCTTGCCAGATCATTCTTCCAGAAGTGTACTGAGCAACTCAGTTAACTGTCAATCAAACAAAAAGCTCATAAGATGGAAGACAAAGTTTACTTCCCTTATGGATAGACTTGGATTACCTTGAAGGTGGTGAGAAGGAGAGGGTGTAACTTTACTGCATACTGTCTGAAAGGTATATTTAAGAGGAAAAGGATAATATCAGATAGTAAAAATCTCCTGTGTTTTGAGCACTGAAATTTCTGAGAAAGATTAGCTGCTTCTTAACTGACCCAGAGGAGTTTACTTAGGAGCACAGAAAGTTCCCAATTCCAAAATCCCTACATTAACTCTGTTACCACAGGCCATATACCAAGTTGTACTATCATGTTTCCATTTGTTTATTTTTAATGTAATGGAAATACAGAGAATGTCTGTGAGGTAATGACTGTTTAAGCATCTGATAGATATAAGAAAAAGGTGATACTTGCATTTCAAGTCAATTATACCCAGTTATTTTGTTTTCCTTTTTCTCTAGTGCTTTTTACTGAAGAGTCCAAGAGATGATGCTTTTTTTATCTATATTAATCCAGTTCCCCCATGACGTGGATCAACATTATTATCCTTTCTATGCTTATTGTGCACATGTGTGTTCATTCACTGTGCATAGAGATTTTTAAGAATGCAAGGAAATAAAAACACTTTACAATGATGGCCCAAATATTCTCCTAACACCATTATAGCATACATGATAAGTAGGGCTGTGCAAAGCTTCGGTCATTGATTCAATTCGGAGGAGATTCAGCACAATTCAGTGGCAGTGGCAAATCTCCAAATCCAAACCCGAAAGTGGACCCAAAGTACTTTCAGTCCACTTCTGGGTGTGCTGCAGAGCACATGAGGAACCCCCTGACTCCTCCCCCCCGGCTCAGTGGCTAGTGCCTCCTGAGTCTCTGGGGACTCCCAGGGTTCCCCCACAGCCAATCAATGAGCTGGGGGCATGTGAGCCCCGCATGCTCAGTGGCAGACCCCACCACAATCCCATAGGGTGCTCTATCCACCCCACCATCTCAGCATTCATGAGCCACACCTGGTACCTCAAGGTACGTAGGAAAAACATATAAAGCTGTGTCTGTGGCTGAATTGCTGATTCTCTGAATCAGAATTGAATCTTCAGATTCAGATTTGGCTGAATCAAATCGGGTACAGTGATCCAAATCAGCTAATTGAATCACTATCCCCCAAATTGGGCCGAATCGGAATCGAATACTGCCTGCTTTGCACACCCCTAATGACAAGATCCTGAGGACTTTTGTGGCCATTTTGGAATGCACCATTTTGCAATTTAGTTCAAAAGCTAGCATAACCAATCCTTTGAGGGGCTGTAAAGGTAAAAGGATCTCTGTTACTGCAAAGGCACTACATTACAATATCGCTTCCTTCCTGTTGTTTTGTGAAGCAGGTACTGCTAGGGCAGGGGCAGGCAAAATATGGCCAATGGGCCATATTGAGGCCACCAACTGATTGGATCTGGCCTGTGGGCAGTCACCTACCAATTGATTGTGTCCTACCCCTGTCTGCCCCTACATCACTCTGCATGAGGCTGAGGCCTGCCCACTCCCACCCAAGGCAGCCCACACCACAGTCCCATGCATGCCTGTCAATGGCCCCAGCTCTGGCCCTGGCCAGCACGTACAGATTATGAGCAGGGCTGCATGCAGTGCAGCTTCAGCCACCCAGGTACTGTTTGGCTCCCCCTACCTCCAGTGGCTCTTCTTCATCTTCCTCCTGGCTCTGCTGCACCACTCTGCAGCAGCAGCCATGGGGATGGGTGTCAGGCAACAGATGCCCAGCCAGGATGAGTGGGAAGCTCTAGCCAAGCAGCTGCTGCCCAAGTATACTAGGCTCCAGCTCCTGGCCATGTTCCACCCACTCAGGTGCCCACAGGTGGCTGGCTGGCCAAGTGGGTGGAAGGTGGCCTGGAGCTGGAGCCCTATGCTCTGGGACAGGAGTCCAGCCAGCTGCTGCTTCCCCTCCCCACCTGTCTGGGCAGGTGGTGCCTGGCACACATCTCCATGGCTACTGATGCTTCCCCACACTACCTGCCACCCAGAGGGGCAGAGCAGGGGCAGGAGGAGGAGGAGCTGCTGGAGGTGGGGGGAGCTGAGCAGTAGTACCCAGGCAACTGGAGCCGCACCAAAAGCAACCCTACCAGGAAGCTATGCATGCTGGCCAGGTCAGTGCGCATGTGGGTGGGAGCATGGCACAGGCTGCCCCAGGCAGGAGTGGGTGGGGCTTATCCCCATGCAGAGCACCATGGGGTCAGCCATGGGCCAGATGACAGGGAGGGGGACAACCACACCTATACAATGCCACCCAGGTTATCTGTGCTCCATGCACCCTGTGTCCACCCTTCCCTTCCCCACCACTGGCCAGCTTCTGGGACCTAGCATGCAGGAAGCCCTCCACACATATGCACATGTACCTCCCCCACTCCACACAGACTATACAAGAGTAAGACTTTGTTTTGAGCTATTATTCAATCACCTCTATATACACTACTCAAAAATGCATAGATCAGGACAAAAATTATTTGGGGGGGAAAAATTGTTATAGTAGATGTTTGATTTTTAATATATGATTTTTTTTTTTTAGCTATAACTTGTTGAAATGATATCTTCTGGAAGTTTATATGCATGCCCTCTTACAGCTCACCAAAGCTAGTTAAATGGCCCACCAGCCAAAATAATTGCCCACCCTTGTGCTAGAGATAAGTAAGCATGTGTGTGAGACTTCATATTGGCCTTGTAGTATTCATCACAGGACTTGTAGGCAACCACTGTAACTTAAGATATCCCTCACACTGACCTGTACGTCAGCAGGGACAGTGCAAAACCAAGTAATCCTAGGAAATGCAGAACTGAGCTCACAGGCAATCGTACTTCTTTCTCTGTTTCTCAGTCTTATCTGAGAATCTATGCTGCAATGTTTGAACCATTAGCATACTGTAATCCTTTGTCCAAGGGTCTCTTAAAATGTGGTCTTGAGGTTTAAGATTTCACATATCTACTCCAGCCACACCAGAAATTTGAATGCTGTGTTGTGCCACATAATCTTTAATGCCTCTAATAATCAAGTTTACATTTTATGGCATATTAAGATTAATCGTTCACGCACTAGATCAGCACCCACATTGTTTTGACAGTTGTAAGTGACATATGTGAAAAAGGAGGGGGAAATAATTGTCCTGAAATACAGCTGTTTTCAAATACCTCTGTACCACCTGAGATCCTAAATTGGTTTTTAGTTTTAGTTCTAATTTTGCTGAGTATAATGCTCTGTGTCAGTGCCTGAAGACTTTGTTCATGATATTTATAGCTGGAGAAGACTGACATTTGTTACAGGCCAAAAGCTTTGCTTCCTTTAAAAAAAAAAACAAAACTATTTGACTTTAAAAAACCAGTATATCCCCTTTATCTAAATATGGGATACATAGCATGATACTTGATATAGCTTGTAGATCAAAGCATGTGAGAGTTTATAGAAGTAAGTGCTGATGGAATTAAAACAGTATTCTGCTGCATTGTGAATCTAAATGGTGAGTAAAGGCTTTTTCTTTTCTTTTCTTTTCTTTTTCTTTGTTTTTTGAGTGAAAGTGCCTTGTATTGCTCTGATGTATTTCTCAGGATTGCAAACCTAGAGCATTGTTTTTTTCACACTGGGAACATCTACACATGCTCTTAATGCACATTAGGCTTACTGGGTGTGTCTACACATATGCATTTAATGCACATTAGCCCAATTTAAGGTGCATTAAGAGCATGTGCCTACATGTGCGTGCCTTAAATGCGCCTTAAAATGGCGATTTTTTTTTTTTTTTTTTTTAAGGCTATTCAAGCCTAAATTTGATACCTGTGTGCCTAAATCACCTTAAACAAAGGTGCATTAAGTTAAGACATGCATAAATACATGTGTAGACACACCCACTGTGCAGTAAAACACTGCACAGTACACCTTCCCTGGAAGCACGTCCACATGTGCATCCTGTTGGGAATAGATTTTCTCCCTCCCTGCTCTGTCTCCCTGTAGCAGCCAGGGGGAGCTCCAGCTCCAGGCTCCCCAGGTGCTAGCCTGGGGGCTGACAGGGGCACAGGGGCCAGTTCCAATGTGCACAGCACCAGGAGAGTTCTACCAGCTGCAGCAACAGCTGTCTCCTGCCCTGTGCACATCAGGATGGGACCTGATTTGCAAAGGGCTGGGAGACAGCTGCTACTGCAGCTGGCAGAGCTCTCCTGGGCCTGTGCACATTGGGACACACAGCTACCAGAAAGCCCCCTGCTGGGCAGGTCTTCCCTGCCCAGCAGGGGGTTCTGTGGGAGCTGTCCTGGGCGTGGAGCAGCTGCCAGCAAACCCCATGCTGGGTGGGGCTTCCCTGCCCAGCTGAGGGTTTGCCAGCTGCCAGTGAGCATCCTTCTGGGCAGGACCCCCCCATTCAACAGGGGCTAGCTGGGAACTGTCCTGCAAGCAGTGCAGCTGCCAGTGAGCCCCATGTCCCCTCTCTCGGCAGAGGGGACAGTTTCTCCACTTGCAGGACAGTTCCCAGCCAGCCCCTGCCAAGTGAGGTGCACAGGGATTGCTAGCAGTTGCCCTGTTTGTTTTCCCAGCCCCCACTCACCCCTGGTACTGTTGGTTTACCTGCAAGTAGTAAAACAGAGATGCACTGGATACCATGAAGAAGGAAAAGAGGGAGAGGCCTACTCAGACAGTTGACCAGTATAGGTACTGTGCTCAGACTTCAATTTTCCAACCATTTGACACCAGTGAAGACTTGAACTTTGAAAAAAAATATTTTGGTTTTGTTTGACATTTTACTTGAATGTTAGTCTTATTAAAAGTGACTTTGTGAAGGGTGAAAGGAATAGCAACTTATAGTATTTCATTTCTTATGGGAGGAACGACAAAGCATGTCCAAACTCATGTGAGGTGTCAATAAAAAGTCTTATCACACTTTTATTGAAAGAAGACACATTTCCAATAACAAATTACTTGGAAGTCTCAATCCCCTGATATTTATCATGAAAGATTTTGTTAGTCTTTTGCAAGTTTCAGTAGGATTCAAGCAAGGTTTGTTGGGTGGAGGATCCAGAAATGGCAATAGAAACATGTTGGGTTACCTTAAAGTTAATTTAGTGACTAAAAAATATTAGTTTTAGGAGTTGTAATATTGATGCCTATTTACAGTGGATACATCTACATTTAGTATTAAGGTGAAGCAATAAACTCGGGTGCTTATCGTGCATGCAGAAGTTTATTGCTCCTGGGTGCTGTGTTTACATGTCCGCTTGGGATCACAGCATGTTAAGCCAGGTTGGAGCCTCCCTGGCTGGCAGAGGGTCTAGGAGGACTGCCTGCCAGCCTGGGGCTGCTCTGACACAGCTCAACTTGCTGCGGAGGAGTTGGTTGGGACATGAGGGTGCTTCAGTTCAGAGCTAGTTGGTGGGTAGTCCCTGCACTGAAGCACCTTCATACCCTAGCCAGCTTTGTCAGTGTCTACATGTGCAGTGCTGCAGAGTAAAAAAACAACTCCACAGCAGGAAAGTACTTGTATTAACAAGTACTACCCTGCTGCAGGGTTAAATACTTTCCTATGGCCTAATAGAGCCACATGTGTAGACATGAGATGTTTATTGTGGAGCTGATTAGGCAGTTCTGTAGTAAATGTCTCATGTAGATGCACCCACTGTGTAATATCAAGTGTTGTTTTTTGTATGCACACATAGAACTCAGAAAAGCTTCCAGGAGTTGCATTTTTTCCCCATTCTGTTATTATTAATGAACAATTAAACATGTACAATAGTTCAATTTTTATTTAATTAATTATTTTCTCTTCAAACTCCTTTCACGCTCAGATAGATAATAGTGACAAATTCAGTAGCATTTTCAGGATAAAAGATAACAGTGGAAATTTAATTAATGAATATTTCAACTAAATATTGTATTAAAGGATTAACATATTCATTTTGATAGGAATGATCAATTACTGCAGTATATTTAAGAGCAGAAGAATATCATATTAATTAAGTATTTGTCGTGCCATAAAAAGTAAAAGAAGATTTATAGATGTACATAAAAGGAGGATAAATAAAAACTATTCTTGTATGTAAGCAGAACTATATAACTGGAAGCAACTGGCTATTTTTCTACAGGACTGCAGGACAGACTTCACCATATTGTTTTCTATGGCAGCCTGGCCAGATCCTTACTTACTAGGGCATGCCTCCCTGCTCACCTTGGTCCAAAGCTAGCCTACCCACCCTGTGAGGGGAGTTTGTGGGGGAGGTGCAAAACATCCTGTGATGCTGTGATGCTGGGGACTGTGAGTTAGCTTGAATCTGGAGGGACTCTGGGACAGAATTCAATAAAGAAATTTAACGTAAATCAGTTAAGTCTGATACTACATTCAACCAGGTTTATCTCAAACCAGTTTCGGCCATTTTCAAAGGGGTTTATGTGCACTGAACATCTGTTCTGTTTTAGATTTAAACCAGTTTATGATCACTTAAACCGGTTTATGTGTAATGTCTGTCCCTAGCCCTGTTGTGTTACAGATTTGAACCAGCTTCTGATCACTTTTACCAGTTTATTTCTAAATTCTGTCCCTAGCTAATGTGTGACATAGTAACTGGCTATCAGATTTTTAATCTCATCATTTCTATGTGATGATGCATCAAATTCATCACTAAACTTTGCTATATAGAAGATCTTAGTTTTTGACGGTAGCTGAAATGTACATTTACATTATAATGAATCTAGAATTCCAAAGACATCTCAAGTTGTTGTGAAAAAATCCATTATAAAATCTTGTTCTAAGTTCACTGAATCAATTAAAGCCAGACAAAGAGGAACCCAAAAGGTTCTTTCCTGGGGTCAGGGAAGTATTATGCAGTTCTTCACAAGAGCAATCAAAATCATACCTTTTGGATGGGGTAAAAAGTAGGCTCATACTGGTTTAGGGAAGTGGCATAGGAACAGGTCCTAACATGAGTTAATGTCTAGTTCTGCTGACTTCAGTGAAAAAGTTTTGATTTGCACATTATGGGCTAGATCCTCATGTAGTGAAATTGAACTCTTGTTGTATGATGAATGGGAGACTTTGATACTGGAGAGGTGCAGGTTTCCTTACTGTAGCTCTGGTACAGAGGCACTAAAATAATCCACACAACAACCTGATCAAATCCTTTAAAATGAAGATTCTCTTATTCACATGTTCCTGGAGTTTCTTAGTGCTAATACAGATAAATCTGAATGTAGCCATATAACTAATACAGCTGCCAGTGGCCTCAGACGGTTATACATTCGGACCTATTATGGGGCTTCACTGCCTGGCTATTGTGAGTTCTCTCCTCCCCCTCCCTCCCCCCTTCATTTACTGAATGATGCAATTGTCTCATTGCTTTTGGCAGGGTCTGTGGTGGGGAAGTGAAATGGGGAAGAGGATGAAGTGATGAAAATAGCCTCAATAGGCTTTAGAAAAAGGTTATAGTGTTGAGTGAATATTGCAGCTGATCAGGATGTTCAAGAACCTTTAGTGGAATTAGGGGATAGAAAAATATGGAAATAGAAGAAAAGGTTCTAATAATGCCTTCCAACAGCGTGTGTATTGATAGGTTTTATTTTCATTTTAGAAAATAATTACAAATGCAGAAACACAATAGGTAAGGATGTTTACCTCAGTCTCTTTTTCTTCTTAAAGCCTGCTTTTTTGTACGTGTAAATGTGAACTAGTCAAAAAATATAGAGAACATTTTCATGAAAATGTTGTCCTTTTTGACACTGAAGATTGAAATTAGACAGTAATGTATGTATCTATGTGTGTATAGACATTGATGATGCCTATATATGAGTCTGCAATAGGCATGTGTGATATACACACACATACACAAACTGCATGCACACAGTTTCTAATGGGTAATTTTAAGTTCTTCTAACATTTTTTTCATTGTGATCTCGGCAGAGATTCTCTTAGGGTGGGTCCCCATATTTGTGGCGCCACAAACAGCACACGCAGCAAGTGAAAATGTACACCGTGCTGCAAATTTGCCAGGCCAAATGTGCAGCATGGTGGCAAAATTTGCTGCCAGGAAATTCTGGTAGCAAAAAAAACCTCGCGGGGGCGGGGAAGCAGCACAGAGCCTGCCTCAGTAGTGTGCACTGTAACAAATAGAGGCAGGCTGTCCAGAGCAACACTCTGGCTGCTGGCCTGGCTCTGTGCTGCCAGATCTGCACCCCAACTGCACCAGGACAAGAGATAACACTGCTGGGGCCAGAACAGGTGATGTAGAAGTAGATCCTTGGGACATTAGTAGTATAGGATCCACACAAATCTGATTGATCAAGCAAAAGTTGTTTTGATATTGCTTTCTCAGCTTTTTCCTGTGATTTACGAGAGGTCTGCCTCTTTCTCCATGGATCTTCCAGAGCTGTTGTGAAAAAACCTGAGTTCAGTAGGGTGTCCTAGCTGAGTCCCAAAAGCAGGCTTCTCACTGAAAAAAATTCTTCACAAATAAGATTGATTAAATATCTGGTAATTTCCTTCTCGGCATTGAAGATGGAGTGAAGAAACACTCTGGCTGTCCCACAATAATTTTATATTGATACCCTGAATTCACTGCAAAGTCTTCTCACTTGCTTTCAAATTTAACCATAATCAGTGCTCTATTTTCTGCTATCACTAAGTATTCAAGAATTGCATCAGAGGAGGCCTTGACAATAATGTTTTAATGCTTTGTTGAATAAATAATTCACTAAGAAAGCCCAGTCAATAGAAACCAAAGGGATCTTAGGTTAGCTATAAATGTTATAAACACTATAGCCTAGATTTTGAATTTAAATATTTTGTTTTCAGGAGTAGATTTTGTATTTAAATGTCACAGTCTCCTGCAGAAATGGTAGATCTTTTTGGAATTGAAAAATACCCCACCACAGTCCTGGAGGGTGGCGGGAGGGATGAGAGGGTCAAAAACAGTTTTAACAGAAGTTTCAACTAGTCCTATATAAACAAAAAGACAACCCCCACCCCCTAAAATCTTTCTGTTCATGTTTTTTATGATGAAAAATCCCCAAACCTGTGGAGGGAAAGGGTAAGAAATTTGTGATACCTACTTAAAATTGTGAATAAAATAAAATATTTCCCACCAGCTCTGTTTGGAGGCCAATCATTTGGTGTCGATGCATGAAGATGCATTTATTGTGAATGGTTAATGGTTTCTTCGGTGCTATGGATTGAGGCCAGGCAGCCTTCTCTGAAAGAATTGTTTATAACTAAATTGTGAAAACCTGGTGGAGAGGAAAATGTAGACACTTGAAGTTGTTTTCATTCATTCTGTTAGAGAGGTCTGAGGCAATGTGCTAAGCAGGTGGTATTTTCTATGATGGTTCTGACTTGTGCAGTACCTTAGGATTCATAACTGTTCTATTCTTTGCATTAATTATATGCACAACTGCTTGGAGAAACTAAGTTTTATATCGTCACCAGTACGCAAGATGTGCCTCACCTGTAGATATGTAGGGAAGCTGCTCTGACATGCCATAATCACTATGCATTGTAACAGAGTCAATTAATCAAGTCTGCTGGAACATGCTAACTAGCATGCTCCTGCAACCTCTGCATCTCATGTATCCACGTCGCCATGCTTCAAATAGCAATGGGGGTGTTTTAACTAAAGCTTGTTCAATGAGTTTTTGCTAAAGCATGCCCACCACCATTTTGAAGTGTGGGGATGCTGATACACAAGACACTGTGGGTGCTTTAATTAGAGTGATTCTTAGAGCTGCTTTGATTAAAGCCTCCTCCCACCCCCTGAGCATGTGTAAAAATGCCCAAAATGTCCTTGCTATTGCATGGTTCATAGATTTGATAGATTTCATAGACATTAGGGCTGGAAGGGACCTTGAAGATCATCAAGTCCAGCCCCCCCTGCAAGATAAGCTTCCAAACATTTCTTGAATGAGTCCAGAGTAGGTTCCTGCACCACTTCTGGAGGGAGTCTGTTCCAAGTCTTGTTGGTTCAGACAGTAAAGAAATTTTTTCTTATGTCTATAATGATTTTTCTTATGTCCAGCCTAAAATGTTCTTGTAGAAGTTTATGACCATTGGTCCTTGTTTTACCCTGGGGAACTCTGGTGAACAGATATTCTCCCAGGTCCTGATGTACACCCTTATGTACTTATAAGCAGCCACCAGGTCCCCCCAAGCCTGTGCTTTTCCAGGCTGAAGAGTCCCATGGCTCTCAGCCTCTCTTCATAAGGCCTATTCTCTTGCCCTCTAATCATGCATGTGGCTGTCCTCTGGATTCTCTCAAGCTTCTCAACATCCTTCTTGAATTGTGGAGCCCAGACTGGATGCAGTACTCCAGCTGCAGCCTCACCAAAGCTGAGTACAGCGGGAGGATGACATCCTGAGATTTACTTGAGAAGCATCTATGGATGCAAACCAGAGTTTTGTTCATTTTACCAGCTGTGTCATTGGATTGGTGGCTTATGTTCATCTTGTGGTCAATCATGACCCCCAAATCTGTTTCAGCAGTGGTGCTAGCAAGCATAGCACTGCCGAGCCTATAAGTATGCTGTGGGCTTTTTCCCCTAAGGTGGAGTACCTTACATTTATCGGTATTGAACGTCATCAGGTTTGTATCCGCCCACTTACTAAATTTATCTAAGTCAGCCTGGATCACTAGCCTGTCTTCAGGTGTGAATTCTATGCCCCAAAGTTTAGTGTCATCAGTGAACTTGGCTAGTGTGCTTCTGACACCAATGTCCACATCGTTGATAAAGATGTTAAAGAGAACGGGTCCAAGGACAGAGCCTTGGGGGACACCACTGGTCACAGAGCACCATAATGATTCACTACCATCGACCACTACTCTCTGGGTCTGACCTCGGTGTCAATTTCCCAGCTATCGGACTGTGGTATAGCTGAGGCCACAGTTGGCCAATTTTTTCATGAGGAGGTCATGGGACACCAGATCAAAGACTTTTTAAAGTCCAGATATATGACGTCTATCTCTTCTCCCTTGTCCAGGTGATATGTCACCTGGTCATAGAAGGAAATGAGATTGGTCAAGCAAGACCTACCCACAACAAACCCGTGCTGGCTGTCCCTCAGGATGTTGCCCTCAGCCAGCTTATCCAGAAAGGTCTTTTTGAGAATTTTCTCCAGAATCTTACCAGGGATTGAGGTCAAGCTGATTAGCCTGTATAGGCCCAGGATCTATTTTCCTGCATGCACTCTGTAAGAAACTATACAAATCTATGGGTGGTGTCACACTTTCAACTAAATTGCTAAGTGCAGTTAAAATGTAAGCAAATGCACATTCAAGCAGTTCAGTACATATTAAGTGCCATCATGGCTTTGCAAAATTGCCCCCTTTCAGGTCAATTTAATACATATTAATGTTAATACTTCACAGTGTTCCACTGATTTGCTGCTATTGCAAGTGAACATGTGACTACATGCTATTTCTTCAAAAAAGGTAGAAGTAAAATGAGACTTGTTGACAAAGAGAAGTAATTTGAGAAATTAAAACAATAAGGATTGCTTTTAATTGAAGATATTTGCCTAAGATGTTTGAATTTTACTAAGTCAGTCTTTGCTCCTAAAATACTGGTCAGAAATTCTGTTATCTTTTGGCAGCCCAAGTATTTGTTTTCCTTAGTTATAGACTTCATCACAGCTATACATGGCTTTTCAGTTCAAGACCAGCTTACTGTAATATGTCAAAACTAGAACCACCCTTGGGCCGTGTCCACACAAGGAAACATGTGTCTGTTGTAGCATCTCAAAGCAGTTTGGAATGCTGCAGAAAGCAGGCCACAAACTAAAAACTGTTCCCCATGCTGGATATTTGTGCACAGACTCTAAGTTTGATACTGGAAAATCCACTATCAAAAGAAAACACACCAGAAAAAAGCAGTGCAGGGTGCGTTTTTGGAGCATGCCCTGAAGCAACTAGAGGCTGGGTCTTCTGAGAAGATGCTCTAGCACCCAGTCAGGGTATCTCTATGCCTGTTGCATGCCTTATCTGCTCCAGCATGTTGCTTCAGCATGGCGGGGGAAATAGAAATGGGGAATGGCTGGCAGCTTTGGCTCAGACCCAGGCCCTGTCCCTGGTAAGCAGGGACGTGGGAGTGGAGGATTGTGGGTGTGGAGGGGACTGTGGGGAAGGGTGGGTTCCCTGCCTGCTGCCGCCCGCCCCCACAGTGCATAGTCCCTATTGCTGGTGGCAGCAGCAGCAGCGGGCCCTCAGGGAGCTCATGGCCCACTGCAGGTAGAGTCCACCGGGGCGACAAGTGCCGCCTGAATCCCAGGAGATGCACGTGGTGCATGGAGCCAGCCTGGCCTGCTGGCATGCAACTTTGGGTAGGACCAGACTGGCTCCTGCCACCACCTCGGGCTCACAGTACTGAAGGCAGGAGCCATATGCCATATGCTGTTGAGCCAGGCTAACTCCTGCCTCCATGTATCTGCCACATGGAGTATGGTTCTGGCCAGGATCCACTTTTGAGCAGCATACACTGCTCTGCTTTTTTTTAAATTTTTTTTTCGGGGTGGGTGTTGACCCCTGGCTATCCAGGAGCCAAAACCTGCCCCCCCACTGTGCTGCTTCCTTGCTGAATATGCAGTATGTGGCACTGCACACACGTCTGTGGCACCACATACTGCGCAGCTCTGCTTATCTGGACACAGCTTGGAGGCCATTCAAAACCTTCAGACTAATGCAGAATAAGCCTCCTTGCTCTTGTAGGTAGGGTGAAACAGTGAGACACTATTTTACCAGCTGTCCTGTCTCTGAATGGGTCTCTTCAGGGAGCTGATACCACCTTGTGTTACAATTTGTTTTGTTTTTACAGTGGCCTTGAATGCAATATTTTAAAGACTACTTTTCCCTCTTCAGCACTCAGTTGTCAGGGGCAGTTGCAAGGGATACCTGGCAGAAGTGTGTTGTGGAACATCAGCAACAGTGCATTTGCAAGGGCTCTTATACTCTACCTGTTTTAGAAGGAATATTATCTTCTTTTAATTGAATTTATGTAAAAGTCAGACAGATAGAAGGGCAACTAAAAAAGTACTTACTATGTAATAGTTTTGTTCTGCATGCTGTAAATATTGCATTGGTACTGGAAATAGCTACTATCTGTTCCAAAAGGTTAAGTACTACACATTTCTGTTACGTGCAAGAGTTGAACATGAAAAATGCCACAAAAGTTAAAATCCTAGGAGACCATGGTTATTTGGCATGTTTTTCTCAGCAATGTGAATGCGTTGTAAAAAAAAAAAATGTAAGTTATTTTAGGACTTTGTTTCCAGCAATGTAATCCTTGCTAAATTTAAACATTTTTTCAATTAAATTTTAGCTGATATTGAAATCTAAAACAGAGGTAATAACAGTTTCCAGCAAAAATGTACACAACTCATGTATTCAGTTGTTTAAAAAACTGTTTTTAAAAGTCCAGCTTCAAGCAATTAAAGGAGATTTGATTTTTTTTATTTATGCTTACGTGTGATCCCCTTGTATCATTAAAGATAATACTCAGAAGTCCAGGGGATGGTAGACTACATGCACCTATCTGGAAATTTAAGACTATTACAACTGAGAGAGTCCATTAAATACAGTGGGCCTAAATTCTGAGTATTTCACAAGACAAAAAGGGAAATGGAAAATCATTTTGCAAAGAGATCGGGGAAGGATAGACTTTTCAAAATAAGTGCAATTATTCTCCTTCCTTTGGATACCAGAGATCACTGCCTTGCTCATCTGGATCAGTCAGTGTTTATAGGAGAAAAAAAATATTGCTGGCAAAGCATTAGTGAGAATAGCAGAAGTATAGACCCATCCAGATGTAATGAGCATGCCACAAAGGTTTCTGAGTCTGCAGGACTCAGGCAAGATTGAGTTCAAGCTATATTTCTTAAAATGATTTAAAAAAAGCTGTTTTGACAGCACTTTTAATATGTTTATCAAAAGAAAGCTGTAAGCCAAAGATAACTCCCACATTTCTTATAGGAGTTGAAATAGGTGTCACAGAACCACCTAAAGAAATCTGTTGGAGCTAAGTATTAGGTAGCTTTTCCAGCCAAGTGCCGGAGCTGCAGTTTTCTTCAGAATTAGTTTTAACTAACTGGAACTCATCCAGCCTTGAATCTTTCAAGAAAGCAATTTTGTAAATGGGAGGTTGCTGCAGTATCTAATAGTATCAGCATCAGAGTCTCACTGGCTCTGATTTTAAAAGTTGGTATATACCAAATCCTTTTACGCTACAGCACAAAACCAAAGTCAGTAACCTTCACATCCTCTAGTATAATTATTTTTTTTTATTTTTATCATTATTTCTCAAAACGTCATTGAAGGCAAGTGTGCAAGCTTTAAACACCTCTCTAACTTACTGATCAAAAACTGTCATGGTTTCTTAGTTTAGATGCAAGTGATATCAGAAGCTCATGATTTGGTTATATCAGAAGAATTCAGGTTATTCTTTAAAAAATAATGGTATTTTAACACATTTTTATTATTACGACTGCTTTTGTTATTGATAGTATGTCTTGACTTGAGTAAAAGTCATGGTTTTAGCTATTTCTCTGTTCTCTGCTTTTAATTTGGGATTCATGAAAATCTAAATTCAAAGCAAAACCAGGGACGGTTTAATGTGCGAGTCCTTCTGAGCAATACAGGCATGGCTGGATTTTGTATAGTTGCGTTCAGAAGGAAAGAAACTGTTAGAGCCACAGCTTCCTGTTATATCTGTAGGCTTGTCGTGCATGGAATAATTCTGAATACTGATTCATAATGAATCCCTTTTGTGGATGCATTTATTCCAGAATAGAATATTTTATTCCAATAAATATTTAGTGAAATCCCACACATAAGAAAGCCCACACATACGATTAATCGGGAATACACATTTTGCTATGCATTAATGTCCTACTGTCGCTGGAGTAACTTCCTGAGTAGACATGGCTTATGACTGTCTGTGAAGTGTAAATATGCTTCACAATTAAATATAGATTAAATATAGAGTTTTAGTGGTAGAGTAGTTGAGCTGGATCTCACAGCAGCTCCAGAACTGGTTATTGAAGGGTTGTTCTGGACTCCTGATGAAGCAGTAGCAGAACTAGGGCAGGGCTAGGGGGGCACCAGTCCCCCACCATTGTGGGTGGGGGAGACTGGAGTTACCCCTGACTCTGGAGAACTTTTGCCATGGCACATGCAGTCCCGTCCTGTCCCTGCTCAGCCATGAGTTGGGTAGGGCAATGCTACACCCAGCAATTTATCTGGGAGGCAGGGGCCAAGTAGTATGCTTCTTTCCTCCTGCTTTCCCCCACCCCCATACTCATTTTACCTCCCCCATGCCCAAGGTTAGGATGATTTTAACACTATAGATTCCTATTTGAAAGCTCTTGATTTATCTTGTGAATCATATTTGCCTACCTAACATCGCTAACAGCGTGAAACTCCACTACACCCTTGAAAGGATCTCAAGGCACTCCAGGGTGCTATGGCACCTTGGTTGAGCATCACAGTTGTAGCCACCTGATGCAGCTATAAACAGATACCTGTTGTTTTGGATGGGGAAATGAAAGGACTTGATGCTAACCACATCACTCCCTTGTGTAATGTTGGCTAGGGGAATTGTTATGCCTTAGCCATGCTAGATGAACAGGACATTGGGTTACAGAGGTTCGTTGCTCTTGACCTTATCAATGTGCTCTTTAGTTATACACTTTGATAATGAAAACCAGGATCACCACTGTCCAGCTATAATTCTATTATCTCTCCCCTTGTTCTTGATGACTGCTAGATAGGGTACAAGAGCTAGATCAGGAGAAGATGGCTGTTTAAGCATTTACGAATAATCATACCACCACTCAAAAGCACACAACTACCTATTCTTAGAAAATCTATCTGAGACATACTTGGTGAATATGATTAACACTTAGTTGTATTAAATAGTTGTTAAACTTGTAGCAAATTAATTTTAGTCTTTATAAATGGTTCTAAGGTTTAACCAATCACTATCATTTCATAAAGGTTCCCAACAACATAATCTAGGGAAGGGACAGAGAACTTTTCCCCACTGCTCTGGTCCTTCCCAGGACTTGGAGGAGACCAGCAGCATCTGCTCCTCATGCCTTCCCCAGATTGGTGACCCCAGAGAGCATTTGTGGGGTGCCCCCAGAGAGTGTTTCCCTCATGCTGGTCAACTCCTAGTCCTGAGGGGAGTTGAGCAGGGAAGCATATACATGTTAGTTTTCTTGCAGGAGAGAGCTTCCTTATTGAAAGAAGAAAATCTTTCTCCCAGAAGCAACATGTTTCCTGCTGGAGACTGCACTAACGCCTGCACAGTCTGAGTGGCATTTCTCCCACTAGAAATGTGATATCTTTCATACCCACACCAACACACCCACCCACACACTCTTGAATTGAATAGATAATATAGCAATTAATGGATGTAATTAAATTTATAAAAATGTATACAACAGTGTATCTCTGCTTTCTAAAACTCAGACTTTTAGACTAAAACTCTAACTAGAAGATTCCCACCCCCCTTTTTGTACACAAATACTTAAAAGAATAACATAGAATAATATCAGTAAAGTTTATTCCATGATAAGAAAATGCATAAAATTAAAAGCCACATTTTCCAATATAGAAAGATTATAAATAGGAAACACATCTAAGACTTGACCATGTAAATGGGTTTTATCGGGAAATAGTGTGTTCACTGAAGTTAAGGGAAACAAGCAAAGATTTTAGATTTGAATTTTGCTAATCAGAAACTATATCAAAATTATCATTAAACTTGCCTGATACTGGCTAGTATACTGGTTTGCTTTAATTAATCTGAAAAATAAATCTTGTTTTGTAAATCATGTTGCGTGTTTTTGTATGTATATAATTCTCAAGAATGGGCTTTTTTGTATGTTTTCAATATATTTATATAATCTTTCTCCTACATTGATATGATTTTTAGCAACTTTTCATATGTGTTCAGATGTACACCAATACTCTAGCTCCATTTTGACTGCTATAGCTATTTTGGGAGTGTGTGGGGAGGAAATTAAGGGTGGAGGGAAGGGAGGGGTATTCCTATGTCTGAACACATACTGCAGCCAGTGAGAATGAGAGAAAACAGCTCTTTTCTCCAGAGCTTTGAGGAACATCATACTTGCCAGAGGTATTGTGCTTTGCAGAGTTCTTGATGGAGCAAGGCACGTCTAAATTACCACCATATTGGACCACTTTTTCCAAGCTACAATCCAACCCTTTTTTAGAACAGTATAATTTTGCTTTATTGTTATTTGAGCTTTAAATAACTTTCTCATATAAAACTGTGGAAGCATAAGGAATAAAATGTGTCCGAGATCACTTAGAATGCATGTAGTTTAAAATAGCGTATCTGTACCACCGTTCAGCTGATGGTACACCTGAATGGCCTTCTCAGGGAGCCATTCTATATGAATAATTTACTTTGCCAAAATGAGCCAAATCCTTGTCATAACTGGGTGGAATTGTGACAGCATTAGGTTATTTCAGGCACTTGAATCAGTATCCCTTTCAGCATTTCCTAGTGAAGGTTAAACAAAAAAGTTGATTTCAAAGACAGCTATTTTTTTTCTCTTTGCTCAAATGAAACCTCCCCAACAGGCTGGATGAACTTGGACAATCAACGTCTAAGCATTGCTGTTCTTCTCTCACAGAAGAAAAAGCTTTTTTATTTTTTGGAGGGGAGGAGTTGGGGGCAGAGGGCGAGGAAGGGGAGGTTTCTCTAGGATTCCAGCTATATATATATATATATA